>NC_133472.1:955520-957531 GCF_025370935.1 Choristoneura fumiferana | reverse complement strand
GCATTAGCGCGTAATGACATCATAAATTGGATGGCGAGTGTCATGTGTTACGAGACGAGAGCCGAGCCGGTCGGCTCTGTGTAAAGCCTGTTTCTGTGACTGCACAAATTATCTTCGAATATTTTGGTGGCTGTTGCCTCGATTCGCCAGTTGCGGTTGCGGGTTGCGGGTTGTGGTTAAACCTACGCCAAAATATTTGCCGACCCGGAATATGTGATAATAATGCCGACCTGATAATTTCGTTGTATTGTATGTAACATACCGTAGCCGTAGACGACTGCTACTTACATTAAAAGGTTGCCTGGAAGAGATCGCTCTGAAGCGATAAGCCCATCGCCGAACGAAAGGATCGTATTAAAATGGCTTAACATGTTTGGGCAGATAACAAGTTCAAGTAGAAGTGTCTTTAATTGATTTAATTAAAATCGATTAAAACACTTCTGACGGGACGTGTCCCATTTTTTGAGTTCCGTAGCCAAAAATGGCAAAAAAATGAACCCTTATAGTTTCGCCATATCTGTCTGTCCGCCGCGGCTTTGCTCAGGGACTATAAATGCTAGAAAGCTGTAATTTTGCACGAATATATATGTAAAACTATGGCGACAAAATGGTACAATAAAAAATTAAAAAAATTTTTTTTAGAGTGCCTCCCTAAACGTAAAGTGGGGGTGGTTTTTTTTCTAATCCAACCTTGTAGTGTGGGCATCGTTAGATAGGTATTTTTAAAACTATTAGGGGTTGCTAAAACGACTTTTCGATTCAGTGATTTGTTTGCAAAATATTCAACTTTAAAGTGCAAATTTTGATTATAATCGAGCGTCCCGTCCCCCCTCTAAAATCTAAACCGGTGCGTGGAAATAAAAAAAAAAATCAGGATGGTAGTAAGTAAACTCAAACTTACAAGGAAAACTATGACCGTTAAGTTTTCTTAGAATTATTAGTAGTTAAAGAGTAAATAGCAGCCTAAGATATGAAATATACCTAACTTGGAATATTCCGTACAAAATACGAAATCCTTAGAAAAATATTACTTATTTTTTCGTAATGGCTACGGAACCCTATTTCAGGCGTGTCCGACACACTCTTGGCGGGTTTTTATCATTTAAAAAAAAATGGATTTTAGTATAATATTACACGCATCCGTCGCAGTTAGTCTTACAGTTAGTATTATGGTGTCACATTGTTTTTAATAGAAGGAGAAGCCTTTACAGATTTCTGAGACCCACTTTAACGTCGATAATCCAAAGACTACTAGAAACACAGTTCCATCTTACAGACTGGCTAAAACCAAAAACGTTTCTGGGAAATTTTATACGTTTTTATAATAAAATTCCAAAAAATATTACAAATGAAACGGATACAAAATTCAGAAGGCATTTATATCTAGGCGTATTATAAAGTTAATGATTAGGTATAATATCATGGACAGGGATATTTGGAAATAATTCCGATCCGCGTTAGCGATCCTTTCAAATTACTTAGTAGGTAAACCTACTGTGTTAAAAATAAAGTTGTGTTAAATACTTGTGATGTCTAGGATATAATTTAATAATATTGTAAATCTGTTTAAAAATATGTACCTCGTTGAGTTTCTTGCCGGATTCTTCTCAACAGAGTTTTTCCGAACCGGTGGTAGATTTTTTTTGACATTCATAAGTGCTTGTTATAGCCTAAATTGAATAAAGATATTTTGACTTTGACTTTCACTTTGACTTTGACTTTTATTTAATAAAAGTAAAATTAGTTTTTTTTTGTGTACTTAGTACGAGTGTGAACTAATCGTTGTATTGTCACGTATTGTATTGTACATGTTCCAAAAAAAGATGTAGGTTCTGGTTAGATCGTTTGTTTTGTGTGTTACTTACCTCAGAACTTTTTTCTTGGTGAAACGATCTGGATGATTATTTAAATTGGATCACATCGCACGCAGCGGGATGCGGTTGCAGGGTGTAATTAACACCGTCTTGGAACGGTCTAGGCTTTTAGTGTTAACTCAACGATTAATCATCAT
>NC_133472.1:813249-955420 GCF_025370935.1 Choristoneura fumiferana | reverse complement strand
GACCTCCAAAGTTCTGCTATCTCATCTATATTAGATATGTTGGCTGTGGTCCCATGCCTTTCAAATGACCGGGTCCAGATGGGTTCGTGATCGAAAATCTGAACCAGCTATTACAATAATAAGTAAAGACCTTTATTTCGGACAATATGGCCCAGATTTCATTCAAAACATTTCAGTCAAGCATATTGAGTGATTTTGAAAATTGACAAATTTGAAATTTGGGACACTAGATGGATGAAAATTAATGTACAGCCAATAAGACAGTTTTGACCAACCTAACTTCTATACTTACTTAGTGCCTATAATGTAATGCAACTCAAAATCAAACATTATTATGATGCCACTATAATGAAAGCAGTGACGCGAAGATACAATTTGTAAGCGGAGATCTTATAAAACTAGCTACTAGCCGCGTGCACCTACCATGCAATAGTCCTAAATACAAAATCAAGGTACCTAGAAGCTTTAAAATATATAATTTGTAATAATTACACATAATTAAAAAAAAGTAAGCTCACAATAAAAATTATCAATATGAGCTTATACAATTCTTCTGATTTTGGTTCTTGATTCTGGGTATCTGTATGCGAGATTGTCATTTTACACGAGTTTCCTTTTCTTCTGTAAGGCAACCTGACAGTTCAGTAGCAATGACACTCGAAACGAACGCCATACTACCTACTACTGTTATCGCGGCCGGCTCAGTCAAGAATGTCTCTAAAGCTAGACATGAGCAAAGTCTAAACATGAGTGATATTATTATCGATATGGATAGTCAATATTTAGTCATCCTGTGACATAGAGCATAACACCAACTCGTTTGTTAAAAAAATTGAACATATAATAATTCTACTATTTTTCTACTACAATGTTTATGTTTCACGTAGAAGAAGATTAAAACTATCGCGAAAAGACTTGTGCTAGACGTTACTAGTGACAAAACAATAAATAAGTTTCGGAATAAGATGTCAAGTAAATATATCGATCTATGCGATCTCCAGGGTGAGACAGCTTCGAAGTTGAGTGTCATACTTCCTGGCGGTGACATGGTGTCGCATGGAATTCACTCATATCAAAAAATTTAGGTACATGAAAACTTATTAACAAAAATGGAACCGACTAAAAAAAAAATAAAAAAAAATTCTACTAGTTTGAAGTACTTTCTGGCGGGCGCTATCTTTTTCACTATGAAGCAGTCTGCTTTTCAAATTTCTTGTAAATCAGAAAAAACGTACGAAATTGTACGCTTATAGATTCTTCGGTTACGATAACTTATATGAAAACATGTTTTGTCGAAAATGGTATGAAATGTTGCCAATACAACATCAAAAACGTCGCAGAAAGTAACGCATCACGGAGACTAGGCTAAGTATCCAGGAAGTAACCTCGTACTGTCCAGTAAGTAAATATGTAATATGACAGTAACGGCTCCTTAAATTTTTGAAAAAAGCAAGCGGGCCATTTACATCACCATCATCAACATCATTTTTATCACCTAAATTATTTACATCCACTACATCATCATCGTCATCATCACTATCATCATTATCATCATCAGCATCACCATCATCATATACCTCCATAATCATCACCATCGCATCACTATCGACCATCATCATACTCATCATCATCATCATTATTATTATCATCAGCATCACCATCATCATAAACCTCCAATTAATCACCATCGCATCACTATCAACCATCGTCATATTATCATCACCATCATCACGATCATCATTGCCATTGCCATCAATTATCATCAACATCGTCATCATCGTCATCATCATCACTATCACCGTCACCATCAATCATCACCATCCTCACCATCATCATCATCATCACCATCCTCACCATCATCATCATCATCATCATCACATCGAAATCACCGTCATTATCATCACCATCATCATAATTTTTCATCATCATCAATTTTGTACAAAAGTTCAAACACGAAGGGATAGAGACTAGGTCATAAGTATAAACTTATTTGATTGAGTCATATTAATAACTTCAACGTTTTCCTTTGCCACTCCGCAAACACAAGTGCAAGACAACTGTGTTTCTGCGACACATGTGTGTGTGTGTCATGCAGAAATCCTCAATAATGCACTTTCATAAAAAGTCAAATTACATATGGTAAAGGCCTAACAAATAAACATTAATGTCGTAAGATATTTAGATATTTTGGTTGTTTTTTTTCTGTGAATATTTAATCGTCACTCAGAACACCAGAACACACATACATACAGAGCAGCAAATTCACGAGCTGCATGACAGTCATGTAACACCATTAAATAATTTACTACATACATAAACACATTTAAAATCCTTCAATTATTGGTCGTTCGTTTTCTGTTATAAATAGAAGACTATTTTTTTTGGTACTATAAAACCGTCCAATTTTGCCCTTGATATTTATTTTGCCCGCGGAGTTAAATATAAGCTGTAACAAAAAGGCCTTAGCAGGATAAAAAAAGGTCCAGTTCGAGTCGGACTCGTACATACGAAGGGTTCCGTACGTACAATGTTTTAAAACAGTTCACTAATAGTTTTAGCAACGCCTAGTAACCAAAAACGCTGGGAAAAAACACGTTTCTTGTAAGACAACTCCATTTATTTTTAATTTTACTTACATTATTATTAGTATTTGTTGTTATGGAGGCCACAGTAATACCTACATAATCTGTCAACATTTCAAGTGTCTAGCACACACAAACATGTATGCCTAAATGGGTATGCAAAGCACACGAAACTTTACAGCTTCGGAGCCACTTTTAGCAATTTTAGGTTTTAAGTTTGACAAAACGGTACAATAGTGACAGGTTGCTAGCCTATGGCTACGGTCCTCAGTCGCCTCTTACGACATCCACGGAAGAAATGGAGAGGTCTAATTCTAACCCGACATCACACGGGTAGCTATTACAGCTCAAGAAATAAAGCCCTGTGACAGACGGATGGACAGATAGACAGACAGACAGACAGACAGCAGAGTCTCAGCAATAGGGTCCCGTTGGCACCCTTTGGGTACGGAACCCTAAAAAGAAGAAGTAACTCCCGTCAGGAATAAAGAAATATTCTAATATCGAGGGAAAAGAAAAGATTTATTCGTGACAAAAGGAAAAAAATGCACAAAAATTATTTAGAAATGTGCATGTCACAAAGTGGTCACAAATCAGTCAATTTTGTTTTATTTCAGATATTTAAAAAATGACAACTTGGGCAAAGTTATCTCAAAAGTCAAAGTTGTACGGTTTTATAGTACTTTATATATAATGTACCTCATCATCTGAAATTACTGTAGTTTCATTCAACAAATAAAAACTACATACTGTTGGTATTCTTGTTTTAGAATCTCCACTAAAATTCCACCCACGGAACGCTAAAAGAAAGATGCCTACGAAGACTTTATTTCATTGTGTACATCATATTTATTTAGAACAAACTTTTTAACACAGCGTTAATAAATAAATCTAATCAGTCGGATATTCCTAAATTTCTTGCATATCAACATTAAACGTTTCTTCTTTTCTTCACCTTGAATATTGCATGACAGCACCATGGCTACTTTCGCAATATAATGATTCCAGGCAAAGTTATATGCAGTTAGTTAGCATTGAATCTGAAAGGAATTGTGCATTAATAAATACAGAAATAGTATTAGCAGACAGACTATAAGATACTTAGGTGGAGGAATCAAGTGACCGATGCCTTTTAGTTACAGCATAAGGACGTAAATCAGACTATCAGTAGGTAAATTCCCTAATGTACATACTGTTGCACGCAACTCTGTCCGCGTAGAATTCGTTTATAGCTATTCCGCGGGAATTATGTGATTAAAAAAAACTACCCTATGTTTTTCTACGGGACTCAAACTATCTGTATCCCAAATTTCATCCTAATCGGTTCAACGATTTAGACGTGAAAAGGTAATAAAGAAATAAACAAACAGACTAACAAACTTTCGCATTTATAATATGAGTGGGATTTTTGTCTTATTTAAGTCATCATCATCATCATCATCATTATCGGCCTATCTTAGCCCACTACTGGACATAGGCGTCTCCAATTGCACGCCACTGAGCACGATCCTCGGCCACTCTCATCCAGTTACTGTCAGCTACCCAGTGAAGATCATCGCTCCACCTAGTCTGAGGGCGTCCCACGCCACGCTAGGCTTTTACTCGTTTACCCTAGCAGTTATCGGTTCTTCGGCTGATATGGCCGGCCCACTGCCACTTCAGTTTGCTTCAGTTTTAAGTAATCCTATAGAAATAGACGGACGGACAGCGTAATATCAAACTATCTGAACTAAGTCTTTGTGACAAAGTTTCTCCATGTCTTTCATTGAATAAAGTAAGAATTCGGCAGCGATGACATACGACCATCATCATCATCATCATCACCATCATCATCGTCATTAAGATCGGTTTGTAAACAATACTTATCTTTTTCAAAATATCCTGATATTGAATTTAGATTTTTGCTATTCCTTTCTGCCTGCATGTCAATTTACAGAGATTAGTGATATGGAGATAGAGTTGTAAAATTAAATATATAACATTGAATTCCATGCTACCTACCCTGGGTATTAAAAATAAACTGGCCAGTCGGATTCGCGCACGATGTCTTCCGTACCATTATCTATACAACATTAGACATAAAAAAAAAAAAAGCGGCCAGAAAAACAAGTTTATTGTATGGAAGTCCTCCTTAAATATTTGTTTTATTTAATTTATTTATTTATTTTTAAAGTAATTATACAGCTAAATATTCTGTGAATATTTCAAGCGTCTACCTGTTGCCGTTATTAACATCATGCAAAAAACGGCTAAACAATCACGTTTGTTGTATGGGAGCCGCCCTAAATATTTATATTATTCTGGTTTGAGTATTTGTTGTTATAGCGGCCACAGTAATACATAACCTGTAAAAATTTAAAGTGTCTAACTATTACGACTCAAGAGATAGAGCCCTGTGACAGACGGACGGACAGACAGACAGACAGACAGCGGAGTCTCAGCAATAGGGTTCCGTTGGCACTTTTTAGGTACGGAACCCTAAAAACTAAATAATAGTTACGAACCAGTAGAATTTTATGTAGGTACATAATAAATCCCATATTTTCCTTATCTTAAATTTCAGCTTTTTAGGATAAAAGGTTTGGTGTGTGCGTTGGTAAACAATCATTAAAAAAATAGGACAATGATTCACTTCGAAACACAGACAGACAGACAGACGGACAGACAGATGGACAGATCAACAGACGGACGGACGGATGAGGCGACGGAAAGGTACACTGACAGACTCACAGTGGCGGATTTATGTTTTTTTATGAGTGTAGGCCACTTTATATCCGCCGCCCTATGTAACTTTCTAAAATAATATTTTTTTCAAATCTGCCGCCCCTAGGCCGCGGCCTATACGGCCTATTTATAAATCCAGGACTGCAGACTCACATACGCATAAAATTAACAACCTGTGTAGTGACACCTGTGTTAGGAGTGCCTAACAGAGACAAATCTAACGATACCTCTTCTGATCTCTCTATCTCCTAACATGAGCTATTTCCCAAGACTCTGCTTCTAATTATCAATAAAATACTTATAAATTTTAAAGGTCATAGTAAAATTTTCGACTAAAGTACAGTTGGTACAACTTTATTCACCATCATCATCATCATCTCAGCCGTAGGACGTCCACTGTTGGACATAGGCCTCCCCTACAGACTTCCAGTTGCTTTGGCTGGCAGCGGCCTGCATCCACCGTGAACCTGCGGCTTTAACCAGGTCATCCGTCCATCTTGTTGGTGGACGTCCTACGCTGCGTTTGCCGATCCGCGGCCTCCACTCGAGAACTTTTCGGCCCCAACGGCCATCCGCTCTCCGTGCTATATGGCCGGCCCATTGCCACTTCAACGAGCTGATTCGCTTGGCTATGTCGGTGACCCTTGTTCTTCTACGTATCTCCTCATTTCTGATTCGGTCCCGTAGAGAAACCCCAAGCATAGCTCTCTCCATAGCTCGCTGAGCAACTCTGAGCCTATTTATAAGGCCTAAAGTAAAGCACCACGTCTCGGATCCATATGTCATCAATGATGTAGTTTTCACTTCACAGACAGACAGACAGACAGACGGACAGACAGATGGACGGATCGACAGACGGACGGACGGATGGGCCGACGGAAAGATACACAGACAGACTCACATACGCATAAAATTAACAACCTGTGTCACTCCTAACAAGACTTATTATACATATGCTCCAAAACCATAACCCTTGCCGTTTCTCACACTTATAAATAAAATAAAAAATCTTGAATCACTTCATAATAGAGTACATACAGTACATACTCGTACATATGCAGACAGACGGTGGGAAGCGACTTACTTCTATGGAGTGAAAATGTTCACGGCGCAACTAAGAGTTAGGGAAATTTGGTATGTTTTCGTAGTAGGTTGCTGCAGACCACAAGTTTGGTACACACGATAAGCCATACTTTGGCCACCCAGTAGGAATGAAATTCTTACAGCCCTGTCTCTGGTGTTCTTGTAACAAATATTAATGTTTCTGACAAAAATGATAAAATTAACATACCCGTGTATTCAATTACATATGTTATCCTCATCATCAAATCGTACATACATAAATAGTTTAAGAGTTGCACTCTTGCTAATTTCCTCTCGTCCGCCAACTTTTTGACTTCTTGATTTGTGTTCAAACCATAATTATTCAAACATAATTGCTTTGAATATCAATCTCATTGACTTGACGTTGTGACAAAAATGTATTATAATGACGTTTAAATTTACTTATCTAGCCAGTATAATAATAAAAAGGTACGAAAAGTACTTCGATTGTGAAAACCTTTTTATTCACTGAGCCTAGATTTAGCGGCCGTAAAAATGCCGTGATGATATGTAGGAATTTATTTGAGCCTCACTGTTAAACTTGATATTCATACACATGCAATGTATGTTGAATGTAGACCTTATTTTTTAACTAATTAGTTTAGTGATTACACCTAGCACCTTTTATTGTGAGAATATATATGCTTTATAAATTAGTGGCGCTACTGTCTACGTAAGAGTAAATAACTAATATCTGTTCAGAATTTGTAAGTTGAATTTAAACCACTTGTCCTAGATCGAAGCACCGCATTATAATGTATGTAAAGTATGCAATGAAATAATTTTTGCCGAGGACTGGGTCTGTTACTTAAATAATTATTATTTTAAATGACAATTTTAAAAGTAACTTACCTGTTTTTCGTCCTGCTTAAAGTTTGTGTCCTTGCATTAATCAGAAATAATAGTTTAGGCGTTTCAACTTCCGAAAATAACAGATTTAAAAACAAAAAAAGTAAATACTAGACTCAGAAACTTGAACTTGATCTCTCAGTGATCTCATGCTTTCTTCATTTAGTTGTCGTATTATCTGAGCCAAAGGTGATGGTCACGTGACCACACGAAATAGTCGATACCTATTTACAATAGTTTGATTTTGTGACACTGACTCACGCACCCATATAAGATGTCACTACATGCTCGCTGCGAACACTGTCAGTTGTACTCATACAATGGTAAAATGCATCAAAATTTACTGCATCACGCTGCACTTTTGATGCAATAAAGTTACTTTTTTTTGGATTTTGCTTGAAGAGCATATCCATAATTTACTATTCTCAAAAATCCTCTAAGAAAACATGTCCGTGGAAGCTATGCGGGGTGTCCGTAGGTTTGTATGGAAGAGCAACCCCCTTAATATGATTTAAGGTATTATTTATCTATAAGTATGTTTATTCCGTTGCCTAGAATACATAGTACAAGCTTTGCTTAGTTTGGAACTATGATATTTATTTATTATTATGTATTATTTAAATGCATGTTTGGCAAATTTGAATCCTATATCATACGGTTTAAGAGTGATCCAGGAGACAGTAACTATAGCAACGAGTGACAAGAATAACCTAACCAACAAAAAATTTAAACCCCCGACTTTGTCACTTCAAAGTTCAATATCTCAAAAACAGCTGAACCGATTTTGATAAAACATGTCTAAGACCATCGCCAGAAAACCTGCTTTCAATAAATAAAAACGCATTCAAATCGGTCCACCGTTTAAGAGCTACGGTGCCTTTTTGCGTTGGGGGTTTAGTCGAGCACATGTATGAAGTTGAAGGCCGTACCAGAGTCCACAGCACCATATCCTCGCCAGTCAGCAGCTGATTGTTGGTCACGTAGTGTATGTGCGTGGCTCGGGCGCCGCCGGCGACCACCGCGGGAAGGCCGGGTGCTCCGGCCGGCCACGCGCGCGCTGTAATCTAGCACCGCTGTCAGATAGTGCTCGCACACGCCTGACACATGAAGGTGTTCAATTAGCTGCACAGTTCATTGAGCTGGTTATAAATAAATATAAATATCACGGGACAATTCACACCAATGAGGGCTATCGCGTATGAATTCGCCGCTAGAGGCGCTAGTGTAGCGTGAGGTCTCCGAAATGTCAAATCTCATAGATTTGGGTGAGCTACGCGGGTTTATTTATAATTAGAATAATTTTGTGAATATTTTGCAATATCTGAAATTAGTTATGGCAAATATGCGTTCCGGGGCAATGAATGTCTGTGTTTTGAGACAGTTTTGTCTTTCGGAAACCTTTGTCCTCCCTTTTTTCCGAACAAAACGGGGACTATGCAACACTGTGGCATGCTCGATATTTTTATGGTGCGGTTTTAAGGTGTATTAAATATGATTTTAATCTAAACTTTGTTTTTCACGCCCGTAACAGACTTTGAAAGCCATACTTAAAAACCTCACGCAACAGTGCGCCATCTAGTGAGACAAAAAACGATAGCCCTCATTTATGACCAGTCTTTACGGATAACTCACCAGGTTTAGTGACAGCCATGGCCATATTGATAGCCTGGCTGCCGATGTAGCATGTCTCTTTCATGAGCTCCTTCTCAGCGGGACTCTTTATGGACCTCATCATGTGGAGGGCCTTCTGGGGGTCCCCGGACGTGGCCCCCGCCTGCCGGAGGGGCGCTAGCAGCAGACTCAGCTCGGGGTTAGACGACTGGTTGTACCACAGGATCAATGGACGAGACGGGGTGGCTAAGCTGTGGAAGGTTATGCCCAGTTTTTTTTAGGGTTGAGGCACCTTAAAAGCCAAAGACATTAGGTCCTTGCTTTTGTATAGTTGTTTTTGATTTTTTTGTTCAGAATTAATGTTGAAGCAGTGAAAAAATCTAAATTTTAAGTACAAACAAATGTGTATGGCAGAAGAAAGAAGATATATCTGAAAGTTTAAAAAAAAAGTGTACAGTCACCAGCACCAATATCTGACGCAACAAGAGTGCATAAATATCTGATACTGTAACGATGTCATACAGCTCGTTATCCTAACTCTTTGTACTGTAGGTTTAGCACCGAAAAATACATTTAAATTCAAATTTTTTCTTTACACCGCAATTTACGTCAGTAGCCATTCTATTCAGAGCTCGAGCTGAACATACCTTTCTTCTATCCTGTTCCTTAAATCTCATAATAAGCCATAATTACCTCTATCGAGGGAAGTTTTTATATTTTACTGTGATGTGCATTTGTGAATGGTCATAAGATCATTAGATCGTAATACTGCTGGATTCCAATGATTTATATAATAAAGAACTGCACGGAAACGTAAGTGATTTTGTATTTATAACTTGATACAGTGTTAAAGCATACCTTTTAATACTTAAAGTCTGTTTGTGCAGGTGTTTTTATTATACATAAATAAATATCACTATGATTCTGTCTTTCCTTCATCGAACAATCCGGACACCACCGTGACATACGACTCTATTCTAGTGTCAGATATTTGCACGCTCTGTGGCAGATATTAATGCTGTCTACCTGTTTTTTTTAAATATTTGGGTAAAATTGGTTTTTCCAACTCAGAATCAGAGCACAATCGATTTAATCGTTAAAAAAATGTGTGTTTTTTCATACAAAATTTTATGAGTCAGTTTTGTCACATCCATACTGTGTACGAAAAAAACGTCGCAAAACTGTCATTTTTTTTTTTGGGGACATTGTTTAAAACTATCGGAATGGATTGTGCTCTTGATTCTGAGTAGGAACCATAATTTTTGCAAAATTTCAAAAACAATGAAAGCGTACACTTTTTATCTACTATGTAGATATTAATCTAGCTTTTTGAATCCTTACTTGGCCATGTAAGTAGCGAAGTTGTCGATGGGCCGGGCCTCGTCGACGGCGAACAGCTTCGCGGCGCTCGCGCAGCCGGTGCGCGGGCCCTCCAAAGCTCCGCGTGGCTGTCCTTGTCGTGCACGAACAAAATTGACTGGGGCGAAAGCCAAAGATCTATATTCGTACAAAGCGATTCTTTTTTCATTCTTATTATTGTTGTGTACTTCGTTTTTCTTGACGCGTCTTTTATTGAAAAACACTTATGAATAATTCACAGCAAATATGTAACACTTTATAAGGACATATGTGTATATGTGTGTGTATGTGTGGGTGTCTGTGTTTTTGTTGTCAATAAATGTTGTGAGTTTCATGTGATCATTTATTCTTTTGGTATCTTAAGTAATATTAACCGTTTTTTTTTTGGCAAACAAGCAAGTGGGTCACCTGATGGTAAGAGATTACCACCGCCCATAGGCACCTGCAACACCAGGGGGATTGCAGATGCGTTGCCAACCTAGAGCCCTAAGATGGGATACCTCAAGTGCCAGTAATTTCACCGGCTGTCTTACTCTCCACGCCGAAACACAACAATGCAAGCACTGCTATTTCACGGCAGGATTAGCGAGCAAGATGGTGGTAGCAATCCGGGCGGACCTTGCACAAGGTCCTACCACCTGCAGATTTGATAAGTTTTTCAATAAAAAGACTCGTCAAGATTGTTTACCCTTTTTCTGATGCTACAAAAAACGAAGTAATACTTAAATAAAGACTTTGAATAAAGTCATCGAAAAAATTGACAATTTGAAATATTAATTATTGACATTTTCTAACATTTTTTTTCCTTGTCACACCTATTGCTATGGAAGTCTCAATTGTTTTCTTCCTGTGTCATAAACCGCGATTCCTCCCCCCACCCCAAATGTGTGACGTAATTTGTTGCTTCGCAGATATTAGGTAAAAATGTGTATAAAAACTAAAAACTACATTGTTACTCTTTCATTTTACTAAAATAGGGATTGCATACAATGATACTATTATAAAGTTTGCAAATATTATAAATGTAATCTTTATAAGGGACCAATTAAACCCCTATCCTCTTGCATATTTTTCTATTACTCTTGTATATTTTTGTGAACCCCTCAATGCAGCTGACTGTAATACTTAGCCCAAATGATTTGTATCAATTAACCTTAAAGTTGTCAGTCTGCGCAGGTTTGATTATGACAAGCACGGCAGCTGGTTCCAGGCATCCTGTCAGATAGAAGAAGTCCGAGTTCTGACGGAACACATACGGTATCTTGTCTGACATGTACTGTTTGTGAGCCGCTGGTATTACTATCTGGAATAAATATTTAAACATGAGTTATTTCACAATATTACACAATCGCAGTCATAACAAATTTTATGAATTAAATTTGGTTTTGTTCCGCGTACCTTGGTTGTCTCGTGATCATGGCGCATGCAACTGTGCCGAAATTTCGAGCTTCGTTAAAATCAAGGTATGCGGCACAAAACCCGAATTAAATCACAAAAAACGTAAGTTATTTATATATTTAAAAAAAAACACATTGTCAGTGACACCGCAATATACTGCGATTACTTGGAGTTAACACTTGACAGATGGGCGTGCCTTCAGTCAATTTTCAACTTTGAGGTCATACAAATACAATAGTTTTTACATAATCTGTAAACGTGGGTAGCGGTATACTAAAAATGGCTTTATTTGTATGACGTCAAAGTTGAAAATTGACTGAAGGCATGCCCATCTGTCAAGTGTTAACTCGAATTAATCAAACTGTACTGTACATATCTTTGTATTCTTTTGCCATCTGAACGAAAATCATCATCACTAGACTGTTTGCGTCTCACTGCTGGCATAGGCCTCCTCTCAGAATGAGAGAGCTTGGGCCGTAGTTCCCATGTGGGCCCAGTGTTGAATTACTTCACAACTGTGTGCAGGTTTCCTTCACTCAAGCATTAAAAATTATACATTATTTTGAATACATAAAAGCCTTTAAACAATATTCCATCCTTCCATCCATCTCCTTTGTACATCTCTCGCTTGTTAACTGTTACTTTCATGTGTTTTAAGTACAATAACCTTAGGCCCTTGCATACTTGGACTAGTCAATGCTAAGAATAACAACCAAATGTACTTCATAAAGTACAAATTGTTCATTACAAAAAGAATCTTAAGAATATTGAAATATAAAAGCTGGTGAACCACGTCTAGGGCGTAAGTAATAAAGTCTTAAAAAAGTCAGGTCCCTGAACAATAAAGAGTTATACAATACAATAAAGTACTCACTATATGAGACTTGTGAACATTATTCACTTCCAATAACAATTTCTGAACTAATATTTCCCTTCTTTCTTTATATCCATTTGAGTAATACCGCATGTCAGGAAGTCTGGTGGGATCATGTGCGGATGAGTATGACATGTTGGCTGACCCATTATGCCCTTCGGAATTTGGAATTTGGGCACCATCTTCTCATCAGAGGGTTTATCTATGATTGACATGCATCTTATGCTCTGTTCCGGTCTTCTTGTAATTTTCCTTCTGCTTTTTGCAGCTAAAAAAAACATTTTGTTTACTATTTTATTTTTTAATTTAGTTGCATATTACATAGTCTTTATTATGCAGGTATTTTATAAACACTTTAATACGCAGCAGCTAGTGGCAGGTGATAAAAAAATGAAAATAAGTTAGTGCTTTGCTTTTGATATTATTGTAATATTCATGGTATTTACGGTTATGTTTATAATTTATATAAGAGCTTACCTGTACTCAGTAAAGTACGCCTTAAACTGTGCATAGTTCTACTAAACAAGTAGTATTTCAAAATTTAGGTTTATATCTCTCAAAATAGTAGGGGCAAGTGGAAGATTTATCGGAAGAATTTTGACCAAAGATTTTGACGTGCAGAATCCTGCGACTGTATTTTTTTTTAAGAATTTTGACAGGGCATATTCATGGCTACTTTTATTTTGCCAAAATTAATAAGGCTCGCCTCACATAATCTACTTTTAATACGCGCTTATACTTATTCAGCAGGGTTACTATGAACCACGCGACTCGAACTTCGTATCGTACCGTCCCTCTCGCTCTAGTATTAAATAGTATAAGCATCAGAGGGCTACTCCGACTCGAACTCGAAGTTCGTGTCGTGCGTCCCTCTCGCTCTTCGTATTAAATAGTATTTTGTCAGATCACGAACTTCGATTCGGTTTCGGAGTAATTCTAGAAAAACTTCTATTTCTAGTCGCCTATCCTCTTTTGTCGAACTACGAGTCGAATTCAGAAAAACTGAAGTAGCTTTTCTTTACAAGAACATTATGCCTATCCGCCTATCCTCTTTACTGCTCTTTACGCAATATAATTAAGTACGGTTTTTTTAATCTTTACCTTCGAAATAGTAAGTACTACGCTAAGGTACTACCTGCAGGGCTACTACAAAATTCAAAACTCGAAGTTTGTGTCGTGCGGTCCCTCTGACACTTATACTATTTAATACGAGAGCGAGAGGGACGGTACGATACGAACTTCGAGTTTTGAGTTTCGTAGTAGCCCTGCTGTTTTTGACTAAAGGGAAAGAAAGAAAGAAAAGATAGAAAGGATGGCAACACTGCACTGTAATGGGTTCCTTTTGGTTTTGGTTTGTGTGTGTCAAAGAGGTTTGTGTTGTACTTGTACTGTTGTGTGGAAGTTGCGTGTGTGGGTTTTATTTTTAATTTACTTTGCACATCGTCGAAAGAATGTAATAGTGTGTAATAGTGTTAAGTATTTAGCTTTGACTCGAATCTACTGTATACCTATAAAATATACTAAAATGCCTAAGCAAATACAATGTTACTTAACATGAGAAACTGAAGTTATTCCTTGACTAAAAATACTTTTTTATTGTGATACTATGTTGAGGTCAGTTGGTGCAAAGTGTGACGGTGAGGTACCCAACGACCTCGAGCAGCGCGAAAACATGCTACCAACGCCTGATGCCAAAGGAAAGCCCGAAACAGCCGCAAATCCTGCCGGGAAGCAAGAAAAACTCGATGCCAAGCAAAAACTAGCGAAGACGACCCGAAGCCTAGGATAGTGCTCACCTTCCGGTCCGAAAAACAGGAACACGCAGCAACAACATGAAAATTGTTTCTTCCGAGGAGAAACACGAGGAAATCTCTCCTAGACGCTCTAGTCGCATTCGTGTCCCTGTTATGTGGGATTCTGAGGAAGAAAGCGAATTCGCGTCACCAAGAAGGAAAAAGCGGTAAGCAGACCCGTCTCTGAGAACGATGAGACTTCTGATGGCAGCACACCCAAGCGTTCCACTCGCAGGCGGAGCAAAGAGTTCTCAGATAGTGTCATAGCTAACGCAATTGCTAGGAAGGAGAAGTATAACGAGCCAGGCCCTACCCAGCGCCCGTATAGACGCATCAAGCCGACCTCCAAAGTCCTCGGTAACAAGGAGCTACGTTGGTTGCAGTCCGCATATAACTCGCAGGAAGCAGATCTCATAGAAAGATGGGAAGACGGTGTTATGACACGGAGGTCTGCGCGACGTAAGAGCTTTGAAGCTGTGGAGGAGAAGAAGAGTGATCGAGGGTATGATGAAGAAGAAGACATGGAAGGCGAGGAGATGGAGTTAGAAGGTAATGTTTTCATTTAGCCTTTCATAGGTTTGGTCATTAGAAAATAGTAAATATCACTAGCTTATTCATTCAGCAGCATTTACAGAACACCCTATTGCATATAGTACATATTTAATAGTATGATTGGGAATCCTAGGCTTGACTTCAGTGAGCGCTGGAAAGCGAAAAAGCTGCCCTGGATCCTCTGCTGCGTTGACTTGTCAGTCCACATGAACCATCAGCCAAACATGTTCTCTACAACCCTAAACTTGATAATCGTTTGCATGTCACAAAACATTAATGCCAATAGACGTGTCTGACAACTTGAAAGTTCAACTAACAACATATTCATTTGATAGGAACTTGTTTAAATATTGATAGACCACTTATATGGCTGATGGTACATTGGGATTTTCTCTTTGTATGATCTTGCGTTTATTGGTTCTCTTTGTACATAAGGTGAGAGTGAAGTGCAATCGCACAATGTCAAGAAGCTGAAGCATCTCTGTGAGCTGGGGCTCCGCGCTATCAACCCTACGGGCATTGACGAGAGCAGCCAGACGGCAAAGATGGGTAAGAAACAATTTTAATAATATAAGTCTATTCAACAAGGCTTTAGTAGTCTATTTCACTAAATGTGACTATGTCAGCCTCATGGGGAGCCTCAAGATACATTTTACACACTCCCTTGCACCGAAACCTAGTCTCTTGATGCATAGGCCTGTCTAATGAAGTTGTAAATCGGCATTGCTTCTTCTGAAAGTGGTTGATTCATCAACACATTTACACCTCCATTCAAGAAACCCATACCATTTCAGATACCTGTTTCTAAATGTCAGTCTTAAAAATACAATACAATTAAAAAAAATCATATAAATATCCAAGGCTCAAGTGCTAATATTGTTCTGTGATATTTTGTTATTGCTAATATAAGCTATCCTAATTTACCTTAGCATAAGATAGCAGTTTTCTCTTTGCTAGTGTTTATTTAATTTAACTTCATTTATATGCATAGTTATTTCTAGTTAAGTCAGTCAGTTTTATGCCTAAAACACAGGATTCATCCTCTATACTTGGTTTGGATAGGTATTTAAGTAAATGACAATACAGACAGAATATATTTCAATACAGAAATGTAAATGTTTAATAGTTTAATGGGGGAATTTCAATATTTAAGACACAATTGAGTTAAATGAACTAAAATAATTTCCTTGCTCACCCGCAACCTTACGATAGCTAAGCTTATGCAAAATATGCGCGTTCATGCAGTTCCTCCACCTCCACACTGTAAGAACACACACAAATCACACAAACCCATCTATCACCACCACCACACTACACTGACGCGTTTCGAACTCAACCAGAGCTCATTTTCAGAGTGACACAACCGTACACCATGCTACCAGTTGTTAGACTCAACAACTGAGTAGTAACAACGGAGTCTAACAACTGGTAGCATGGTGTACGGTTGTGTCACTCTGAAGATGAGCTCTGGTGGAAATTATTTTAGTTCATTGATATGGACCTCCGCAAAGTAACGCCTGATTCAATAAATTACCAATTGAGTTGTTTTGTTTACATTTAGTTTTCTGTTCACTTTTAGTTTTATTAGGCGCATTTTTTTTTATTGTAAAACGTATTTTGAATATAGACTTATTGTTACTATTTTACAGTGACGAGGACATGGATGCAGACATAGACGAGGACCAAGAACTGGACGAGGAGTTGATCAGCAAGCTGGCTGAGGTTGAGACCGGCTCTGACATCAGCGATGACGACGAGGAGTTCTACTGCTCCACGTCGGTCAGCAAGCGGCCGAGGAGGTCCACCAGACTGTGCTCGGGGTATGGGGGCGAGAGCGAGCAAGCTGCTTCACCAACACCTAGCGATGCCAAGTGAGTGTCACAAACCTCATTGTTTCTACCAAAAAAAAATTAATCTAGATTGTTCAGCAGATTATTTGGACATATTTGCTAATAGGAATAGGGTATTTGACAATTGGATATTTCTGGGTAGAAGAATAGTAATCTATTTAGTTGGGTGACAAGCAAGTCACAAAAAAAATTGGTAAAATATTAACCTTACGATGTTATGCATAAGTTTGATTATCCCTCGTGACTTTAAGTGATAATGAGGGCTATCGCGAATGAATTCGCCACTAGAGGCGCTAGTGTAGCGTGAGGTCTCCGAAATGTCAAATCTCATAGTTTTTGGGTGAGCTACGCGGGTTTATTTATAATTAGAATAATTTTGTGAATATTTTGCAGTATCTGAAATTAATTATGGCAATTATGCGTTACGGGGCTATGAATGTCTGTGTTTTGAGACAGTTTTGTCTTTCGTAAACCTTTGTCCTCCCTTTTTTCCGAACAAAACGGGGACTATGCAACACTGTGGCATGCTCGATATTTTTATGGTACGGTTTTAAGGTGTATTAAATATGATTTTAATCTAAACTTAGTTTTCACGCCCGTAATAACAGACTTTGAAAGCCATACTTAAAAACCTCACGCAACAGTGCGCCATCTAGTGAGACATAAAACGATAGCCCTCATTATTGACTTTTGATTCTCACCCGACGATTTAGTCTGTCAAGCGCGTCACAGTTCATAAGTCGGGACCCATTACGTCCAGGGTTCAAGGATATATATCAATGGATATACATCATGATATATATAGTATGTTTAATATTGAATCACATATGCTTTATTTTATGAATGCAGCATACACCAGTTAAATGTTTTAGGGCAGGGTTTCTTAAAATGTTTGCGGTCACGGACCACTTTCACAATTTTAAAAATTCCATGGACCCCTGTTTAAAAATATTTTTGGCAATTTCCTAATGAATATGTTTACAGACTGACCTACTGCGGACCCCTAGGGGGTCCTGGACCCTACTTTAAGAAACCCTGTTTTAGGGAGACATACTATTATTGTGTGAACGGCTGAACTGTGTCGAACACGCATGTGTCACAGACGCATTTACACGTGCCGCGGGGCGTTAAAAGGGAGTTGATTCTTCTATAATGTAGTCGCCAGTCATAGTCTATGTCCCGTATGGTATCCCCTGAACGTGTAACGGGTACTTAATGTCGGCAGATCGCAACCGCGTCGCTCCTCAAGGAAGCCTAGAGCCAATGAGCCCTATTTGTCTGAAGAAAACGAAAGGTAATGATAAAGGATGGCCGTTTTTCCATTAGCCGGCCGCTTTGGGCTTAAAACCACTAAATTTCATAATACCTTGTTCACTAATACCCCAAATTTTCAAATTACCATGGGCTCATAATACCTAAAATGTCAAATTGTCTCTTGTATTATTGTTGTTGTTGTTGTTTCTTTAAAAAAATATGGCTCTGTCCATCGGAGGACAATTTTGCCAGTGGCTAGTAGTTTTTGCCGTTGTACGGTAAAAAAATTCTAGAAAACGAAATATGAGAGGTAATGGTGGATGAACGATGACAGCGCGAATCCATCAGTCGTCTCTTGTATTAATATGAACGAAATTCATTATGACTTTTACTTAAAATGTCATATTGTCTAAATACCTAAAGATTGAAATGCACAATTCATTAAAATACCGAATGACAGAAATGACAGCACACAAAAGGCAAAATGCCTAATTTTTTTTCATGGGTGGTGTTTGAGAAATTTGATGTTGATTATTGACTTTTAGTATAGTTCCTGTTCAACGTTCACATTTAGGTATTTTAACTTTTGGTTGTTTTTAAGCATATGTTGTTTTGCCATGAAAGTGATTTTGAAGTTTAGGTATTATGAGACTAAGGTATTTTGAATTTCAGCCATATTAAGATTCCGGTGTTATAAGAAAACAAAATTAGGCATTCTGCAATTTAGTTATTTTGAGACCAAGAAGTTTTGAAATCTGGGAATATTGATAAAAAGGTAAAATGCAATTTAGAAGTTATAAGCCCAAAGCTTCACTTCAGTGCCGGTGCTGGGCCGGCTCATGGTAAATAAAACAGCCGATGTCTTGCAAATTGGCTTTCAATTGTTTAAGCGTAAACCAGAAGCCACAAGGCTGTCGAACACACGTGCAATCACAATCGCTTTCACCACTTCACTCCGTCACACGGTAAAAGACGGGGGTAGAAAGAGATGGTGAATGCGTTAGCGAAACAGCGCGTTACACAATGAGGGTTTTCCGACAGGCGAGAAATAAATAACGCTAGATGGTGAGGTCCGTTTGACGTTTCAGTCTTGCTTGCGATTGGCTCATTTAGTTGTTTATCCAATCACAAACATGGCGCAAACGTCAAACGAATCTCACGATACTAACGCCATCTAGCGATATTTATTTGTCGCCTGTCGGAAAGCCTTCATTCGGCCTTTGTACGGCAGCGGGTTGGGAGCGCATCAGGTCGGGAGTGCGGCGGATCTTTTTAAGTGGTTGAATACACCGTGTTTTTTTTTTATATCCGTTCCGGCAGAGGACTATAATTAACTTACGAATTACCTGATAACATATCAGAGATTTTGTGATGTTTGTTTGGTTTTTGTTTTTTCTTTTTGACTATTATACATATAAGTATTTTGTTAATTTAATGACAGCGTTTAGTTTAATTTTGTTTATTGTTTCATTGTTTTTTTTTTTTATAATTTGACATGATCTGACATTAAATATTGCCATTACTTGATAACTAGCTTTTCAAAAAAAAAAACTATCTTTTTTTCTTGCATATAACAGCTTCACATTCATTGTTAATTGTTAAAATGTAAAATAAACAAATTTGACAAGTGACATTGACGTGACACATAAGAGAGGCACCAAAAAAATCCACATTAAAATTTCTTTTGCTAAATATATGTGAATTAAACACGGATTAGTTATGGACTCTGAAAAAAAATCATAAAATAAAGACCTTTACGCTGTTTTACTGCTAATAATTAATTATGTTAACACTTGATTATCTTTAAAACAGTAAGTTAGCACACTAGTGTCTTAGAGAAATTAACTTCATTTGGCCTGTACATTGTCCCCTTAAAGTTAGCGGATATCAAAAATAACACGGTGTATAAACGTGACTTCGCCAGCGAGCGCTGGTCGGGTCGTTCCCGGGTGCCGCGGTGTGATGTTCATATACATACAGCCACGTAAATAGGCCCGCTGTGGTCCCGATTCGACCCACTCCCGACCCGCCGTCCGATATGGTTTACGCTTGAATTACTAACTATTTAGCTGCTACGCACTAACACGAGGACTGGTTGCACTAACATATAGTACATTGCTATTTTTTACTAGCAACAGTGAAAGACTCCTCCTTTGCTTCTAGTAAGGTTCGGCCGAGACTGCTTTTTTAATCTCGGGCGAGACCGATTATAAAATATATATTTTCGGCCGAGACCGAGACGCAAAAAAAAAGTACATTTGTTGGCTGTAGGGCGTAATATTTTATATGGCTAGGAATGCCCATACTTAATAATATTAGCGTTTCGCAAGTTACTCTTGTTAGCGGGTGTCAGTAAGTTGCAAGTACCAGACGCACGAGCCCGGGCGAGGCGACCAATCAAAATCCCAAGGAAAGCTTGTGTCGCCGCGGAGTCCCGGTGGCGGCCGAGAAACTCGGCTATTTTGGGCCGAGACCGAGACCGACATCTCGGCCCGATTTTTGGCCGAGATTTGACGAAACCGTCAACATTTCTAGAACCGTCTTTTACATACATACGGAGCTCAGTCCCTGGATTTAGGATCATAGAACATATTTAAGATCACTTTGATCAAAGTCTATGCTCGCGAAACGTACATTTCCCTAGGCTGCCTGTCCTGGAGTGGAGCGAGGCAGCGGAGCGATGAGTGAGATAAAAAAACACCAATAGAATTGCATAAAATCTCCGCTCATCTTCAGTGGTCAGAGAGTTGGTAATTATCTTGAAAATTCTTACAAAAGCGGGATCGGAGCGAGGATGCGAAGAGAGAAAGAGAAGCGGGAAAGCGGGGAGGAGAAGCCAGATAGATAATGATTTAGTTAGATTTCAATATTTAATACACCAATTGACGTTGTTTTGTTTACATTTAGTTAAACAACTATCCAAACCGAGTATAGGGTAAGTATCTGAAAACGCATCGCAGATATTCAACGCGAAATAAAACAGAGGGCCTACTCCGTAAATCGAAGTTCGTATTGTACAGTCCCTCTCGCTCTCGTATTAAATAGTATAAGCGTCAGAGGGACGGAACGACACGAACTTCGATTTTCTAATTTCGTAGTAGCCCCGCAGCTTGCTAACGTTCGCAATCGCATTCAGCATCTCTATCTACCCTCGTCTTATACCGTGTCACAGTAGAAAGGAATGGTGAAAATGATTGTGATTGCGAGCGTTACAAACGTTAGACAATACGGACCATTTATTTCGTAATAAACAGCTTACAGCGGCAACATTCCCGGAGCGTTACAACTTAGGGATCTTTAAAAAACGAGCCTACCAATTCCTTAAAGGGTCGGCAACGCACCTGTGATTCCCCTCGTGTTGCGGGTGTCCATGGGCGACGGTGATCGCTCTCCATCAGGTGACCCGTCTGCTCGTTTGCCCCCTCGTTTTATAAAAAAAAACAATATTTCGGGCTGATTGGTTTAAATGAACTAAAATAGATAAAGCTAGATTCTCCAGTAAAATTGTGGCTGAACCCTACATAGATTAGGCAACGAATTCACACGAAAAGTATGTTTCGAAAAATCTTACGTGAGACGAAAAAGGGGGAGGACTAGAGGCCTCACGATATCTCACCATGGAGGAGAGGGGGGTCGTAAATACAAAATAATTGCTTGACATAGGAAACCCCCTGATTGTCATTGAATTAAAAACAGGTTTATTTACGCACGCACTGCTTCTCTGCACTAGCGCTTCGAAAACTTTTACCGAGTCACCGATATTTGGCAGTTGTCTCACCGCCGGCGAGGAAACGATTGGCTATCGACTATTTTCTCGCTCAAGAAACGAACAAAAGATATAAGATCCTGTGTGAGTAAAGGAGACATATATATTGATAGTTGATCGCTGGCGGTTCACACTGCCGGTGAGAACTCGCTCTTACACCTTTTGTCGCAGCGACAGGAGCTATAAAACTCGCTGAGCTATAAAACTAGCTCAGCGATACTCGCTCAGCGCTGTTAGCTTGGCGGCCGCCCGGCTCGAGCGAGTGGAGCGATTAATCGCCCGTCGTGCTCGAACACTCGCTTTTCACTGCTCGCCCACTTGTTTCTAGTTACTCGCTCTGCTCGCTTCTCGCTCATCGTCGGTGGTGGGACAAGTGCCTTTGGCTGTCCTCTGCAACAGGGCTGTAAAATGCGCTTGTATAAAGTTCGCTTGACAATGTGTTACAGATATAGTGCATTATGGTTTTCCATCGTTTATTGTCGGGAAAACCTGCACAGCTGTATTTTTTTTATTTTGATAGTTATGAATGAAAGTTTCAATCGTTTGATAGGTACAAGGCACTTGTCTCACCGCCAGCGAGGAAACGATTGGCTATCGACTATTTTCTCGCTCAAGAAACGAACAAAAGATATAAGATCCTGTGTGAGTAAAAGAGACACATATATTAATAGTTGATCGCTGGCTGTTCACACTGTCGGCGAGAACTCGCTCTTACATCTTTTGTCGCAGCGACAAGAGCTATAAAACTCGCTGAGCTATAGATACTCGCTCAGCGATGTCAGCTTGGCGGCCGCCCCGCACGAGCGAGTCAAGTGAAGCGAGTAATCGCCCGTCGCACGCGAACACTCGCTTACAGCCGAGCGACAAAACTACACTCGCTTCTCGCTGCTCGCCCACTCGTTTCTAGTTACTCGCTCTACTCGCTTCTCGCTCATCGTCGGCGGTGGGACAAGTGCCCAATAATTGATTGACACTTCGGATGCCGTCGTGTTTCGATTCACATCCGACTTTTCCCGATGGATAGCCATAATGCACTATTAATAGCAACTGTAGTGTTAGAATCCATAACCATTCGAATTCCATAACCTAACCAACAAAGTTAAAAAAACCCCCGACATTGTCACTTCAACGTACTTCGTTTTCTAGATTTTTTTTTATCGTACAACGGCAAAAAAATTCTCCGATGGACAGAGCCCTATTTAAAAAAAAAAAACTAACATTGTTTTCGAAATCTTTCAAATAAAAGATTTCTTTTATTATTTTATTTCGTATTGAGTTTTTTTTTCTAACATCGATATTAAGTTTTTTTTTATATCTATATTACAGTAGGCACTGGTGTAACGAGGGTTACCGCGTATGAATTCGCCCCTAGAGGCACTAGTGTAGCGAGAGATCTCCGAAATGTCCAATCTCACTGTTTTTGGGTGAGCTACGCGGGGTATAGAATAATTTTGTGAATATTTTGCAATACCTGACATTAGTTATGGCAAATATGCGTTCCGGGGCAATGAATGTCTGTGTTTTGAGACAGTTTTGTCTTTCAGAAACCTTTGTCCTCGCTTTTTTCCGAAAAAAACGAGACTACGCAACACTGTGGCATGCTCGATATTTTCATGGCACGGTTTTAAGGTATTATGATTTAAAAGTAAATTTTGTTTTCACGCCCGTAATAACAAACTAACCACTATACTTCAGGCAGGACCTTAGTCTACAGTGGCGCCAACTGGCGAGCGGGAAAACGGTAGCCCTCACTGTGGCAACATTTGTGTGCAATGAACTGTCAAGTTGGTTCGCCTAATTCTGGACTCGAGTATAGTGAAACTTGCATGCAAGACTCTCAAATACGGTATTTGACAACTCCTGAATTTGCCATATCTTAATATTATTATGAAAATATAGATACAGACAGTGTTTAGCGAAGAGAAAACTTAAATCGGTTGAAATTGGATTTATAGTGATTTTTTGAAAAATCTATATACCTATCTCTTTCTCAAACGCTTTTCTCTATGCAGCAAGTATGGC
Organism: Choristoneura fumiferana; assembly: GCF_025370935.1. Taxonomy (NCBI): domain Eukaryota; kingdom Metazoa; phylum Arthropoda; class Insecta; order Lepidoptera; family Tortricidae; genus Choristoneura; species Choristoneura fumiferana. The sequence goes on along the minus strand of NC_133472.1, from coordinate 931,682 downwards.
GGTACTGGCGTGTGACGTCACATGTCAGTATGTCTTTCTCTGTCTTATCTTGAATTTCAAACCTTTATAACTTTGTTATTTGTAAAGGTAGCTTAAAAATTGTTTCTTTATTCGCTAACAGGAATTGTGTAGTTTTAATTTATAAAACATATACAAAATAGTCAAATACCGTATTGCGGCGCTCGATTGACCATTACAAACTCGGGTTTGCGGCCTCGCGATGTAATGCACGTTCACGATTTTTCTCGCAAGTCTAAACTCGGCTTTAGACATTCAAAGGCAACTCCGGTAATAAGTGGTTGTGTACAGTAGGCATCCAGCGGGAGGGGACGACGGCTCGGAGGCCACGTGTCCCGAAGAGGAGTCCGGGATCATGGCCCAGTGCGAATGCGAAACACCGAGCAACGTTTACGCTTCGCCGAAAGATCTAGATGGTAAGATTGTTTATTATATTGGATGAGACGTTATGTTTTTTTTTTTATTCGACTAGATGGCAAACGAGCAAGGGGGTCTCCTGATGGTAAGAGATCACCACCGCCCATAAATATCTGTAACACCAAGGGTATTGCAGATGCGTTGCCAACCTAGAGGCCTATGATGAAATACCTCAAGTGCCAGTAATTTCACCGGCTGTCTTACTCTCCACGCCGAAACTCAACAGTGCAAACACTGCTGCTTCACGGCAGCATTAGGTAGGTCCTACCACCTGCAAAACGTTTGACGACCGGGTGGCCAAGCGGTTAGAGAACCTGACTACGAAGCTTGAGGTCCCGGGTTCATATTTGCATGAATAATACGAATGTTTGTTCTCGGGTCTTGGATGTTTAATATGTATTTAAGTATGTATTTATCTATATAAGTATGTTGATCCGTTGTCTGAAATCCATAGTACAAACTTTGCTTACTTTGGGACTGTACTTATTTTTTTTTTAGCATAAGAATGAAGGTAAGCGATCTTGACGTGTCTTTTTATTGAAAAACACTTTTTAAAAATAAGTCACAGCAAACATGTAACATTTAGCAAGGACATATGATCATTTATATGCTTTTGGTATCATAACTAATAGTAACTGTTTTTTTTTAAAACGTTTTTCATTAAAAAGACTCGTCAAGATTGTTTACCTTATTTCTAATGCTAAAAAAAACGAAGTATAGGTCAATTGGTGTCAAGTATCCCACCATCATCCTCCCAGCCTATATACGTCCCACTGCTGGGCACAGGCCTCCTCTCAGAATTAGAGGGCTTGGGCAGTGGTTCCCACGCGGGCCCAGTGCGGATTGGGAACTTCACACACACCGTTGAATTGCTTCGCAGGTTTGTGCAGGTTTCCTCACGATGTTTTCCTCCACCGCAAAGCTCGTGGTAAATTTCAAATGTAATTCCGCACATGGATTTCGAAAAACTCAGAGGTGCGAGCCGGGGTTTGAACCCGCGATCCTCTGCTTGAAAGGCCATAGGTCAAACCACTCGGCCACCACGGCCCCACGTATCCCATGATATTTATTTATTAGGGTTCCGGAGCCAAAATGGCAAAAACGGAACCCTTATAGTTTCGTCAAGTCTGTCTGTCTGTCTGTCCGTCCGTCCGCATGTCACAGGCATTTTACTCGAAAACTACAAGATGTATATCAATGAAATTTGGAGTACAGATGTCTTGTCAAAGCCGCTATTGAGTTTTGTAGTTAAATTATAAAAATAAATATTTATAGGGGGGGGGGGCACCCCATACACGTCGCAGAAATTGAAATCAACGTGTGGCACATAGTTCGACAGCTCTTTTGAAATGATAGTTTAAGGTTTCTCAAAAACTTTTTTTGTTAAGTGAAGATTTCTGGAAATATTCGCTCCTAAAGTAGCGAAAATTTGATAACATAGAAACGCTTCATTTGGTACTAAGTGTCAACAGCTCGACGGAGCTAAAATAGAACATTATTCCTCTCATATATCTCACGAGTGCCTTGTTCCAGAGCCGGTGTTCTGCCAAGCGATCGAGCTGGTGGACGGTGTGCGGGTCGGGTGCTCTCACGGCGCGGCCCGCGGGCCGGCCGGGTACGCGCCGCTGGTGCGCAGCGGCCCGCGGGCGCCCTACATACTGGCGTGCGGGTCGCACCGCGAACAGCTGCGGCGGCATCTGTGCTGCGCCGCTTGCGGACTGTTCTGCTCGCAGGTACGTGGGACTGTTGACGGCGCGGTCCTGGCGGGGATCAGGCTGGGAAAGGGTCTTGAGTGTTGACAGACAGACAGACGTACCAGATTGGAATAGGCTAGTTGACCCTTTTTTAAAGTAGGTGGGGCTTAAATTGACAAGATTTCATATTTCTAAGACTATAATTTGATTCGTTCTCTGTATTCTGTTTGGAAAGAGAAAACGCTGATATTTTTAAAATTTCGCTACGATTATTAATTAATTTATTACAATTTTTTTAAGATGTGCTTATTTTAAAAGGGCATAACTTTCTAGTCTCGTTCTTGTCTAGTCTGTTAAAAAAAAGATCACGTAAATCTGACGTAAACGTTGCATAGAGACGTTGTCAAAATTATGACAGCTCCTTTTTCTGGTGAAAAAGGCAAAGGAAACATATCTATTCTGTCGTAGTGTTGGCAAATTCAGCCATATTTTTTCATTTTTTTGTATTTTTTTAAATATGGAGAAATCAATTATAATAAATATTTTCCCATGTTCAGGAGGCAAAACTCTTTCGATTCCTGTAGTAATTTACAGGTGTTAAAAAAATGAAATCTTGTCAATTGCTAATTATTGTCTAATTAAAGGAAAAAAATACTTATAAAAGTTATATTTTTGTAAACTGCCGAAAACGCTGTCGGCCATGTTAGTCTATGGATTATCTGTGGTGTCACGTCATAAAACTAGAAAACAAAAATTTGTCAATTTTGACATAATATTTATTATTATATTCTTGTGAATGTGAAAACGAAAACTTCGATATTTTTCATTATAAACCATCACTTCCGTCAGTTTATATGAAAAATATAGTAATTATTATTATCGTTATGAAGAATCAATTAAGGCCCCAGGAAAATTATGGGTTAGAGTGTCCAGTGAAATAAATATAATATGCGAAACACATGGGTGTAACTTGTAATTCATTTTTAATTTAAAGTGGCCAGTTATTGAATGGTGGCCAGTAATTGACTATTTACCCTATTCTGACTTTCACTTGTTGTGACCTAAATTGGTTAACGATATTTTGACTGAGTTTTGCACTAGTGCATACCTTTTCCAGTGGCCAGTGATTGAATGGTGGCCAGTAATTAAATAAATAAATATAAATATCACGGGACAATTCACACCAATTGACCTAGTCCCAAAGTAAGCTTAGCAAAGCTTGTGTTATGGCTACTAAGCAACGGATAAATATAATTATATAGATATAGATACATACTTAAATACATATTAAACACCCAAGACCCGAGAACAGACATTCGTATTTTTCATACAAATATTTGCCCCGTCACGGGAATCGAACCCGGGACCTCAAGCTTCGTAGTCAGATTCTCTAACCCCTAGGCCATCTCGTCGTCTGAATTAACGATTTAGTAATTGACGATTCACCCTATTCTGACTTTCACTTGTTATGACCTAAATTAGTTAACGATATTTTGACTGAGTTATTCACTAGTGCATACCGTTTCCAGGGCACATTCTACCGCTGCAGCCAGAACCACTTGTTCCACGTGGAGTGCGGCATCCCAAGTGAGACGCGCCAGCGGCCCGGCTGCCCGCACTGCGGCGTGTACACGTACCGATGGCAGCCGGTCAACTGCGACTGCCACAAAGTGCGCGTACTCATGAAGTGTACCAACAAACGGGTGTTCCTCCCCGACCAGCGGGTGCAGTGGTGAGTACAATATTTTTCATCTCACTTGCTTGTAAACAGTGTCGTAACATGCAGGCTATCTTGGTTGCAACCCCCCAAATAAAACCCTCGACCTTTATGTGCTTGTCATGGAGCCCGTGGTCGGTAAATGAGTCATTGCCCGTACTAATTTTCATGTCATGAAGCCCAAGGTCGGTAAATGAGTGTGATACTGCATGGCGTGCTGCAGCGCGGCGCGCGCAGGTCGGGCACATGCTGCGTGGAGTGGGGCGGCGCGGAGGCTGGCGCTGCCAAGAGCGTAGTCAGCGGTATCGGCAATTTTTGGAAAAATCTTAGTTTTTCTTTTACAAATATACAATTTTACTCGCAAATGTGATGAAAAACATTATATGTCGCACGGGCGGTACTAGAATTACGAACATCGACTCGTTAAAGCCCTCAGTCTTCGACTTCGGGCTTCTAATAGACTCTCGTTCGTAATTCCTTGTTTACCGCCCTTAAGACACAATGTACTATAGTGCACAACATAATCACCTGCACCAGTGTCTGGCAACAGAATGGCGTTATGGCGAATGGCGATAAATGTGTTCTTAAGGCTGACCAGATTCGATTTGTAGCATTCGAACATGGCGCATGTAGACAATATCTAATTTTGCTATTTCTGTTTCTTTGGCTAGTTGAAGTATAATTTAATGCGGCGATTAACCTTAACAGTGAACGGTGATCACAAAATTCGATATTGCTCTCGTGTCTGTCATTTTTTAATGCGCAAGTTGTCTCCGCGTGGCTTCTGGAACTTTACTATCAAAATGCAAAAACTACAATCACCGTACAACGTCCCCCTCAAAGATAGTTTACCGTGACACTGGCGAAATTGTCCTATTAATTAGGACAGAAAAGCCATATCTTAAAAGAGAAGAAGAAGAAAGGCTGATCAGGATTATAAAAAACCTTGCCATATTGTGGATAACCAATAGAACTAATTTCTTGCACTGGTAACACTAAATTCAAATGCCATCTTATTGCTGTCAAAGTTTAATGTTGCTTACGCGTGGTATTTTAATGTTATTTTGAGTTTTTGTGCGTTAAAATGCCGAAGATTATCCATAGCCTTGGAAGGAAAATAATTCACAATGCATAAAGTATTAAAAAAAGTCGTGAGGGATTTGAAAATATTCCATTAAATAATATTACCGAACCGACACCGTTGTCAATATGACTGTTAGTAAGTGTAAAGAATGTTGCAATATAAAACGTAGAAGTGCTGCCCTCGCGTCAGGTTTTTTATATTCCTGGTCAGCCTTTACGCGGACGGAGTCACGGGCGACAGCTAGTTTATCATATTTTTGGCCTTGTCTAGCTTTAGAGAACTTCTGGAAATTTTGAGGCCCTCCCGAGGCTGAGTGCCCGGGTGGGTTGCCCTGCCTCATCCGCCCCACTGGTTAAATCTTTTATTCCCAGCACACCAGCCTACCTGAGCTTCTCGACGCTCGACCCGGCCGTGCTAGAGCAGGAACCTATCATACCGCCGTCGCTGTTGCCGTCCCTCTCGGTCGACCTGGAGAGTCTCCGCGGGCGCGCGGTCGGCGACGCGCGCGACGCGAGCGCGCTGTGCGAGGCGATACAGAGCGGCGCGCCGCCCAATGAACTGTTACCACTCATCGGTGAGTCACTTTATCCTTTTTTTTTCGCTTTTTAGTAGAAAATAAAAAATAGTAGATTATTGTCGTGGCATGAAGTATGAAATTGCTGGCTGAGTATGAGTATATATAGTATATTTTTGCTGGCGGTTTATTTCCATCAAAAACAACACAAGCGTTTCAGACCCAATAAAAAGTCCGGAGTTTCAACAAAATAACTGATACCGGCTTATTACTATGGCTGTTTTAACTTTTTAAAAAGTTTGAGACCCGACGATAATGGCATTTGTATGTGACATTGTTGTCGAGTGTAGCGACATTGCAGGATGTTTTTAACTTATTCATTTTTCGCTGATCATAATCGATGCACTTCGCCTTCTGATATGTAAAAAATAATGTAAAATTTTTGTGAAAAATATTTTTTCACTTCTCATGCTCGTAAAGCTCTTGTTTATGCTGGTTATAGGCGACATAAAGTGACTTTTGATGCGCTAGTGCATAGAGTAAAATCTTCGTCTAAGACCAAGGCAATCAGGTGTTAACAGTCACAAGCAAAAAAGTTTATATATATATTTTTTGAATATCTCTGTATAAAACTAAAAATCGATCATATAGATCAATATAAATTAATAAAACTAATTATTTATAATTATATTAGCAATGCACGAAAAATGAAAGGTACCTATTAAGTAAACAATGTTTCCTCTGTTCTTACTTCATCTCCTCGCAATCTAAGTGAAAAGCAGAGTGTAAAACTCGAGCATTAAACCCATTTCCCCCCTCGACGTGTCCATCCATATGCTATACGACCGTCTCGGGTAAAATGGCTCGTTTTACGCTCTCGTTGTACAATGTACTATTGTTACAGTGTCCTGCCCGGATATAAACGAGCCGGTGACGCGTTACGGCGGCACGGTCGCGCACGCGGCGGCGCGGCGCGGGCACCTGGCCGCATTGTACCTGGCGCAGTACGCAGGCGCGAGCATCGACGCGTGCGACGCGGCCACGCTGACGCCGCTCATGCGGGCCGTCAGGGGTGAGTGAACCCTGTTACTGGGACACCGCTGTCTGTCTGGCTGTCACAAGGCTCTATCTCTTGATCGAAAATACAAACTGAGACATGGATGCACAGAAAAACCAGAAAAAGAGACCAGCGCTGGGAATCGAACCCAGGTCCTCAGCAATCCGTGCTGCGTGCTATAACCCCTACACCACCGCTGGACAGGAATTTAGACACGAATTTTTTCCTATGCATACATATCTCAGGTTGCTTATTTCTACTACGCTACTTATGCAGCAGCACTAGCGACATCTATGTTTCGCTCTCATCGAGAGACGTCAACATTCTTTATCTCATGAGTCGTAATAGTTAGACAGTTGAAATTTACACAGATTGTGTAATACTGTGGCCGCTATAGGAACGAATACTAAAAACAGAATATAATGAACATTTAAGGGGGGCTCCCATACAACAGACTTGATTTTTTTGCCGTTTTTTTTTAGCTCACGTCTAATGTTGTTTAGATAATGGTACGGGACCCTCGGTGCGCGAGTCCGACTCGCACTTTCCCGGTTTTTTATTATAAAAGATGGGGCAAACGATATTAATATAAGATCGATAAAAATTAAACTATCTACCCGTCAACCTTCAATTAATTATTTTTTAATTTTGTCAATGACTTGCAGCGAATACTATACAAGTGCCCCTGACCATTGGATTTTAAATGCTAGATTCCATTCCAACTGAGTGACTTTTTGTAACATTTACAAATAACTCATTTCTCTTTTACAGCGCTCTCAAAGAAGAACGCGCCTAAGGTTAAATCGAGCGACTCCGATCAAGAGATGGACGTTGACCCCGAGAGCGATAAGGAAGACGACGACAAGGAGAGCGAGGGGGACGGCGCTAGCGACGAAGACCTGCTCAAAGTGATACGGTACCTGGTAGCGGCTGGGTGCGACGTTAATATACCCGTAAGTATCAAAGCCGAGGCCTCTAATTTCTAGGCAGTAGTACGTACAGTTTGATTAATTTACAGTTTAACACGAGTGTGGGTTTATGAAACTAGGCGTGGCCGAGTTGGAGCCGTAATGGTCATTACGATACAGCCGTGTTCATAATGGAATCCAATGTCGTAATGCTGGTCATTACCTATGGTTTTTGAACGCATAAATTGAGGATTTACTATATGGGTGTAGATAAAATGTTTAAAATCCTTGAATGTACCAAATCTGGCAGCTGAAGTTTGTTTACATTTAGTTAAAAATACAAACTGAAATATAGATGCACAGAAAAAACAGAAAAATAAGACCATCACTGGGAATCGAACCCAGGTCCTCGGTAATCCGTACCGCGTGCTATACCGCTACACCACTGATGGTCAACGGTACCGACACGAATTTCCCCTATGCACCTCATATCTCAGCTTGTGTTTCTTACTTAGTCACTTAAGCAACGACGCTAGCGACATCTATGCCGTAGCCCTCAAACTTTTTCGGCATTCCATTGGAACTAACCGCTCACCCGGACAAGAGATATCGTTTCTAAGCAATCAAATTAAGATTGGTTTTTTGGAATCTTTTTGTATTTTTTATTTCAATTCCAAATTTTTACTTTTACGGTCATCCCGTAAAACCGAAATTGAAAATACAAACTGAAATATAGATGCACAGAAAAAACAGAAAAATACGGATACCCGGATACGGATATACGGATATCGGTACGGATTACCGAGGACCTGGGTTCGATTCCCAGTGATGGTCTTATTTTTCTGTTTTTTCTGTGCATCTATATTTCAGTTTGTATTTTCAATTTCGGTTTTACGGGATGACCGTAAAAGTAAAAATTTGGAATTGAAATAAAAAATACAAAAAGATTCCAAAAAACCAATCTTACATTTAGTTATTTACTCCAAACCAAGTATAGTAAGATTTGACCGGTTTTAATCTGTATGTTACCAGGGTCCAGAAGGCATGACGGCGCTCCACACTGCGGCCCGCTACGGGCACGTGGCCGCGTGCGAAGCCCTGCTGGGCGGCGCGCGGGCCCAGGTAGACCCGCGGGACCACGGCGGCTGGACGCCGCTCGTGTGGGCCGCGGAGCACCAGCGACCCTTGGCTGTCAGGTAAAATATTTAATTTAGAGTTAATGCAGGTCAACACATGATTTCATATATGGATATAGATAATATATTGTATGCAATTGTACGTAATTAGGCCTTAAAACACTCATGTGTCAAACCCACACTCGTGTTTTAAGGACCCTATTACGATACAGTTGCATAAAATACTAATTATAAACAGGCTGTTGCTGGAGCACGGTGCGGACGCGACCGCGACCGACATAGAGGGCAACGCGGCGGCGCATTGGTGCGCGCTCGCCGGTGACGCGCAGTCGTTGCGGCTGCTCGTGGAGGCGTCCCGCGCGCTGTGGCCGCCGTCAACGCGCACCGGGACACGCCGCTGTGAGCATACAGGGGGGTCGAATGGGTGGATCGACTTTACTTGTTGTTATTCTGTCCCGTCGGCGAGGGACAGAAGTAGTTTCATCCGTGAGCTCTTAGAAAACCTTCGGGTTTCGGGGGAAATCGACGCCGCTGTGAGCATACAGGGGGGTCGAATGGGTGGATCGACTATTACTTGTTGTTGCTCTGTCCCGTCGGCGAGGGGACAGAAGTAGTACAATCCGTGAGCTCTTAGATAACGTCCGGGTTTCGGGGGAAATCGGAAGGATTCGTTAGTAGAAAATGACTATTGTCTTTTTTAGTTAGTAATAATACATCGCGCGGAGAGTGCACTCTTTGTGTTTTCATTGATTTATATAGAGCAGTTAAAACCACCACTTACGTATTTATTTGGTTTGTTATTTTTAGGAAATTGATTTCCATGGCGAGTCAACTTTAACGGGGTATTAACTGTAAATAGCCAATCACGGGAAATTGTTTATAATGTATGCTAATATTTTGAGAAAAGTGTTGATCGTATATAGCCGAGTCTCTTTCCGAAGACCGGTGTGCAATCTTTATGGCCGGGTACTGTAGGTTTTGTATATTTCTAGGCACGTGGCAGCCAGACAAGGACACTACGCATGCGTCGTCATATTGCTCGCGCACGGCGCTAGGGTGAGTCATGTTCAACCATACTAACTGTTCGCCCCTGCTTCGCACGGGTAAGGCACTTCACATTTTTCAGCTCCAAATTTACTAAAAATCCGCGTGTACCCGGGGCGCGGATCGCTTTAGTGTATAATAATGTCGGCTGCCGATCGTAAAATCCGCTAGATCACGAAATTCTTGATTAGTGTCGGTAAAAATGTTGATTGGCCCACCTACAGATTATATATTTCGATTCTGTTATTTTGAATGAAGGTTAGTCTATCGTCAGTTACACTGTTTTAATATTTCCGTTTCGGTTTTATGTTTAAATTGTAATAAACACACAGGTCTATTTTTTTTTGGTAGCCTATAGTGTCCCACTGCAGGTCAAAGGCCTCCCCCATTACAGGTCTAATTACCTAAAACATATCGTGCTAACTGACAATACGGTATTTGACAACTCCTGATTTTGCCATATCTTAATATTATTATGAAAATATAGATAAACAGATAGTGTTTAGCGAAGAGAAAATTTAAATCGGTTGAAAATTGGATTTATAGTGATTTTTTGAAAAATCTGTATACCTGTCTCTTTCTCAAACGCTTTTCTCTATGCAGCAAGTATGGAGGTACTGGCATGTGACGTCACATGCCAGTATGTCTTTCTCTGTCTAATCTTGAATTTCAAACCTTTATAACTTTGTTATTTGTAAAGGTAGCTTAAAAATTGTTTCTCTATTCGATAACAGGCATTGTGAATTTTTAATTTATAAAACATATACAAAATAGTCAAATACCGTATTAAACATCGACAGTCGATAAAACACAATGGTCAATCCCTCGTGACACTCGATTTTTGCTATGAAAATTTTGCTCTTTGATGATGTTCACGGTGGACGCAAGCCGCTGCCAACCGAAGCAACTGGAGGTCTATGGGGGGGGGGGGGGTTATGTCGAACTGTGGACGTCCTACAGCTGACATGACGATAACTATTTTTATTTTTTTAGACGGACGTAGAGAACTCAGCGGGCGAGCTGCCCGTAGAAGTGTGCTCGGGCGAGTGCCAGAGCGCTATATCTCTCAACATGCAGATGGCCATCGCGGCGCGGGACGTCGGCAGCGGATACAGGATGCTCTGCAGGTTAGAGAGAGAGAGAGAGATTTGGTCACTCAAAATCAAAAGTTTAGCTTGATCCCATGGTAAAAATAATCTCGGACTCGAGTATAGTAGCCCCCGGCTTTGTTCACAGTGACTTGTCGAACGGCCGCGAGGAGTTCCCCGTGCCGTGCGTGAACGAGGTCGACGACGCGCCGGCGCCGGACGACTTCACCTACGTGACGCGGCACGTCACGCCGCGTCCCGTCGCCGTCGACGACACGATCGACACGCTGCAGGTAGTGTTGCAGCCTGCCGCCAGGCGGACGACGCGCCGGTGCCGGGCGACTTTGTCCGAATGAGGGCTATCGTTTTTTGTCTTACTAGATGGCGCACTGTTGCGTGAGGTTTTTAAGTATGGCTTTCAAAGTCTGTTATTACGGGCGTGAAAACAAAGTTTAGATTAAAATCATATTTAATACACCTTAAAACCGTACCATAAAAATATCCAGCAACCACAGTGTTGCTTAGTCCCGTTTTGTTCGGAAAAAAAGGGAGGACAAAAGTTTCCAAAAGACAAAACTGTCTCGAAACACAGACATTCATTGCCCGTAACGCATAATTGCCATAATTAATTTCAGGTAATGCAAAATATTCACAAAAAATTCTAATTATAAATAAACCCGCGTAGCTCACCCAAAACTATGAGATTTGACATTTCGGAGACCTCACGCTACATTAGCGCCTCTAGCGGCGAATTCATTCGCGATAGCCCTCATTGGGAACTTTCCAAATACCATTCGTTTACTTTTCTAATTAAACTTTCATCTATCTATCTACATAATACCTATCTATATTTATGAACCTCGAGGTCCTACTGCATTCTATAAGATAACATTTAAAAAAAATCCTAAAACAGCACGGTTCTACATATTTTATGGCAAACGTTGGTATGGCAAGTGAAATTCGGGCAAGTAAAATATACGCTATTGAGGGCTATCGCGTATGAATTCGCCGCTAGAGGCGCTGGTGTAGCGTGAGGTCACCGAAATGTCAAATGTCACTGTTTTTGGGTGAGCTACGCGGGGTATAGAATAATTTTGTGAATATTTTGCATTACCTGAAATTAATTATGGCAATTATGCGTTACGGGGCAATGAATGTCTGTGTTTTGAGACAGTTATGCCTTTCGGAAACTTTTGTCCTCTCTTTTTTCCGAACAAAACGGGACTACGCAAACACTGTGGTTCCTCGATATTTTTATGGTACGGTTTTAAGGTGTTTTAAATATGATTTTAATCTAAACTTAGTTTTCACGCCCGTAATAAAAGACTTTGAAATCCACACTTAAAAATAGGGTTGCCACCTTTTATTACAGGAAATAGAGTATATCTGATTTCAAAGGAGGTAAATAAAGAGTACGGCCTTTTTTTGGTTATGATAATGAGTTTGCATAAAATAACATGACTGGCACTAGTATAGTAAACATTGTGTGAAAAAGAGTATTTTAGCTATTTGTGTTATAGATTATAGAGTACGCCTATATGATATAGAGTACAGTCGCCATCAGATATTTCGGAGCGTGCTAGGTGATCAAAAATATCGATACATGAACTCTAATACCTTAATAATAAAGTGCATGTGCCGATATTTTTGACTACCTTGGCCGCTCCGAAATATCTGATGGCGACTGTACAATACTCTGTTTTAGAGTACGGTTGGCAACCCTACTTAAAAACCTCACGCAACAGTGGCGCCATCTAGAAAGACAAAAAACGAAGGCACTCATTGTCATTTCCGTGTGTGCCAGGGGTGCACGTGCGCGGACGGCACGTGCCAGGCGGACACGTGCGCGTGCCAGCTGCTGGGCGTGCGGCGCTGGCTGGCGCGCGGCCGGCTCGCGCCCGACTTCCCCTACCATGAGCCGCCCATGCTGTTCCAGTGTCACCACGCGTGCGCCTGCAACACGGTTTGTGCCACCCATCTATTCTACCCATCTTGACGACCAGATGGCCTAGTGGTTAGAGAACCTGACTACGAAGCTTGAGGTCCGGGTTCGATTCCCGTGTCGGGGCAGATATTTGTATGAAAAATACGAATGTTTGTTCTCGGGTCTTGGGTGTTTAATATGTATTTAAGTATGTATCTATCTATATAATTATATTTATCCGTTGCTTAGTACCCATAACACAAGCTTTGCTAAGCTTACTTTGGGACTAGGTCAATTGGTGTGAATTGTCCCGTGATATTTATTATTTATCTATAGTATTTTTCACCTATGATGAGTGCTGTGACGTTTCGAGTTTGTCAGTTTTAGAGATATACCATTTATCGAGTGAAGTATCGATTTTTCTAAGAGTTATTAGTGCCTATTTTTGGAGAAGTTGTATTATATTTACAAAAATATTTTTCCAGTTTTCCGCCCACGGGTGGCACGTGTAGTCTGGTTACATCAGCTAAAAGAAATCGTTATCAACGTGCAGTTTTCATAGCAAAGTATGGTCGGCAAACAAATAAAATATAAACCTACCTACCGTAATACCTGTAGAATAGAAAGTATTGTATGTGCTAATCAATATGTTAAAATAAAACAAAAAATACAAATATACAAATTCTTGCAAATTGTGTTTAAAAAATTAAAATATCTTAGTGTTCACTGTTATCGTATAATGCACCGCGGCAATTGCCGATAATTTTGTGTCACGTCACTACTCTGTTCCGTTTCACGCATTGCGTCTTTTAAAAAATAAATATTTTTCTATCGTATTCGATGGGGTCTATTTAATGGACACTGCTATTGCTATATATTTTTAAAAAGTACAGTTTTACATTTTTTTTATTACTTTGCTTCAAAATAAAAAATATTTTTTAAAAATATTTTGCGAACTATTATGCATAATTCGAAAAATTTCAAGTTCTGTAAACTCATCATAGGTGAAAAATATTAGTGTTGTAAATTAAAAAAAAAACTCATTCTAGAAAAACAAACATGAAAAACAACTTCACATCCATGTATTTATATTTGACTAGCTTTTGCCCGCGGCTTCGCTCGCGTGGTATTCGGTTATCGCGCGCTGTTCCCTCGGGAACTGTGCATTTTCCGGGATAAAAAGTAGCCTATGTCACTCTCTGGCCCATAAACTATCTCTATGCCAAAAATCACGTCGATCCGTCGCTCCGTTTTGACGTGAAAGACGGACAAACATACAAACACTCAAACATACAAACCACACACTTTCGCGTTTACGAGTATAATATTATACTAGATGAAAACCCGGCTTCGCTCGGGTAAAATGTAGACTCATAATAATATGTTTGAAAAAATGTTTTGCCAGTAAAGACTGTCGTACTTATCGAAAAATCTGACGTATATTCCCAGCCTTAATTATTATCACAAACACTTTAACGGCTAACCTACGTATCGGTATTTCACCAGTAGATATTTCTCCTAAATCTTCCCAAAATAACTACGTAGTCAGTCCCAAAGTTCTGTCACAAATGAAAATAATGATAAATACAAAAGTACCAATCAGTTTTTAATAAATTATATACCAATTTAAAGTACATTTAATAAAAAAATAAATTTAAGTACTTAAAATTATTCAAAATGACTTTGTTTTTAATACAGGCCCTTAATCGGCGCAGCCAGTCGTCTATCGCAGCACGCACCATTTTCATGTCTATTTCAGCGACTGCTTTTCTTAAAGATGACTTCAGGCTCTCCAAATTTTTATGGGGTTTAGCACAGACCTTCCCCTCTAAGACCTGCCAAATTTTAAAGTCCAGAGGATTAAGGTTCGGACTGGAGGAAGGCCAATCTTCGTGTCTTATAAAGTCGATTTTTTGACGGCCAAACCAGGCTTGAGTGGTCTTGGCTTTGTGTGCTGGCGCAGAATCCTGCTGGAACACAAAATTATGACCTGAAAATAGCGTGTTGGGTAGATCTTTGACATGCTTATCCAAAACCGTCTCTTGGTACACTTTCGCACTGTTTTTGACCCCTTTTTCGCAAAAATGAACCTCAGTTGGCCCGTAATAAGATCAGAGAATACTCTTCAGAGCTCCTAGCGTACACTCTATCATTATGTTTATTGTACTTCTCTTCAATATCGAAAATCTTTTCGTCTGTAAAGAGGATATCACGGTGTCGATTTTTCGCGTACCGCTTTAACAACTTCCGGGATCTTTTAAACCTTATTGTTTTTAGACGGGCATTAAGTAAGTGCCCACTCTATTTTTTGTATGCTCGCAGACTTAAGATCTTCGTTTAAAACCTTTTTGACGGTTTTTCTACTGACACCCATCTGCAAAGCCATCAACTTCTGTTTTCGGACAGGATTTCTTGCTATGCGTGCCTTGATCGCTTTGATCACTGCTGGTGTTTGTACGGAGCGAGGCCGGCCAATTCTTTTCTTGTCCTCAACACTGGAGACTTCATTGTACCTGTCAATCGTACGGTACACAAACCTAAGCGTTATATTTACATTTTTGAGCAACTTGAAAATGGTACTTGGCGAGTGCCCACAGCGGTGCAATGCTAAAACAGCTATTCGGTTTTCTTTCAACGTCCACTCCATCGTGAGAAATTGCAGCGAATGACTGTTTATTGTTTTAAAATAATTGACAAACATTCAAAAATGGAATTCAATCAAATTTTCTTAAAATCATGTTTTAAATTTAAAAATAATGTGCCAGTGACAGAACTTTGGGACCGACTACGTATGTCTGTCTCATAATCAAAGAAATTAGACCTAAAGGCCCCATATAAGGTACGATCCGTCTGTACGATCGATCTGATGAAAATCGACGAATCGTACCGTGTGTGGGGCCTTAAAAGGTCACAATGGAGAACGAAATGCAAACCTGTGACACGTGATGACGTGACACTCACGCCACTTTGATGTGATGACTTTGACATGTTTACTTCGCAACGCCATTATATATACTCAGTAATTTATTCCATTTTTTATTGAAAATACTCGCTAAATCTGAATTTTCTACCTACAAGTTGTCGACTCGAACAAACGTCAACAACTGAAGATAGTTATAGTTGAAGGTAGTTGGTGATAGTTTTGAGTTTTGATAAGATCCATTCAAGTTTTCCGGCAAGACGTTTCGTTTTACACAGTCACATGAGTCACAGTTCTTTGTAATGGATACTTTTTTGGCGTGACGCACGCGATGTGTTGAAGGCGAGCCGTATCTAAGAGCTAGCTAGTATGAAACGGAACGTTTATTAACTACCCAAGATGGCAACTGCGGTTTGTTTGTCAGTGCCATTAGAATTTAACGAAATTCTCCATAATCCGAATTTTGCGGATATATGTTGTCGACTCAGATAGACTAATTTTTTACGCTCTTCAATTTGATGTGCATTTCGTTCGAGTCTACCGTACCCCTGGACGAAATTATTAATATAGATTAGTATGGATTAAGTACTAAATAATGTGAAACATTGCGAGTCTCTCAGTATATTTAAAACCAAATTGAAACAACACATTAATAACACTGTGTAACTTCAACAAATCGTCAGGCGATCATGCTGAAATGCTTAATTATAAGGAAGTGGGATGTTGACACCACCAATCAATTGACGTACTTTTTATGAGCTGTCAAAACACAATCCTCCCATAGAGCTTGAATGGTAATAGCAACTTATGACGTCACTTGTTCGCACACTCAATCAACTAACTATTTATTTGTTTTAAAGCAACAAAAATCTAATTTTGCAGTTAACCGAAAATTAATCTGGTTTTCAGGGCTGAAATAAAGCATTTTTTTACTGGAGTCGTGTCTTCGAATTATTTTTTATCTACATGCATATCATAACTTCCCTATTATACGTTCAGAAACGACTATCAAATGGCCTTTATTAAGAAACCTGGTATCTGCGGGTGCATCTTAATGTTCACATTAAAGTACAGTGCATCTTAATGTTTACATTAAAGTATCGGTAATACTTTTTTTAACAATGCATATCTGTACATATTGTAGAAAACTTATGACATGCATGTAGATAATAATTATTATTCACAGTCAAAGTCAAAGTCAAAATACAGGCCATATCTGAACATATTATAGAAAACTTATGATATGCATGTAAATAAAGTTATGTATGCGGCTATACATAATTAGGCATTAAAACACTCGTGTGATCTTATTATGAAACTCGCCTTCGGCTCGTTTCATAAAACCACACTCGTACTTTAATGCCTCTCATTATGCACCAGCCACATAAATAACTATTAATAGTGTCAACATCCCTATTATGTAAGCTCATTTTAAGTGAACTGTATTGTTCTTAAAGTAAAACAAAGCATCTCTTAACTTAAACCTAAACCTAAATCATCGCCAACAGAAGCTGTGCACGAACGCGAGCATAACCCGCGCCACCCAGAAGGGCTCGCTCATGGTCCGCGCGGCTGTGTTCCGGGCGGGCGGCGCGCGCGGCTGGGGGCTCCGCGCGTTGGCACGCGTGCCCCGCGGCGCCCCCGTCGCGACCTACTGCGGGGAGCTGCTCAGTATGGCCGATGCGGATACCCGCTCGGCGGATCATTACATGTTCGCGTTGGATCTCAAGCGGACTTGCTGCAGGTGAGGGCAAATATAGTTATTTTCACACTCTCCTTCAGAAAAGTAACTTTTCCTCCCTGACGAGAGGGAGCAAAGTGCAACTTTTCTGTTCAAGGCTTTTCTAAGTATTTTATTGCAAATGCCATTTTTTGAAGTTTATAATTGTAAAGCCACGCCATTTTCTATGCTGGTTGATCTTTAATAATATTTAGAATTTGTTTTTTTTCAAGTTTCTTAATGCTCGGTGTGAAAAGTTGTATGAGCCACTCGGGAGCAAAATTATTTTCATCTTGGGCGTTAACACTTGAATCCCTCATTACGCTCAGGATTCTACTTTAGAATCCCTCGCTACGCTCAGGATTCTATTGTAGAATCCTTCGCTACATTCTGGATTCAACGTACGCCCTCGCCGTAAACACACCATTTTGCTCCCTTGTGACACAATAGTTATTTGTGAAGGATTCTATCCTGAGTGTAATGAGCGGTTCAAGTGTTGACGCCCAAGATAAAAATTATTTTGCTCTTGATTGGCTCATACAACTTTTCCACCGAGCATTAAGAAACTTGAAAAAAAAATATTATTAAAGAACAACCAGCATAGAAATTGGCGTGGCTTTACAATTATCAACTTCAAAAAATGGCATTTGCAATAAAACACTTAGAAAAGCCTTGAACAGAAAAGTTGCACTTTGCTCCCTCTCGTCAGGGAGGAAAAGTTACTTTTCTGAAGGAGGTGTGAAAAATAAATATCCATACTAGTTTAACCCTTTATAAGACCCCATTTATTGGAGCATACTACCACAGAATCAAAAACAGATCGAATACATGCGTGACAAAGAATATTTTTAAAGCTAGTCGTATTTTCAATAATTACAATGGAAATTGTGACGTATTATGAAAGCAATAAGGTTCAGTTTACAACTGGTCGCTAAATCGTCTCTGCCTTATAAAGGGCTAATGATTCAGGTCCAGTGTCCACTTTCTGGAAAGTCAGGGAATAGTCAGGGAAGCTCAAGGTGGTCAGGGAAAATTAGGGAAATTTGCTAGAAATCCATTTTGACACAAGTCGTTCCAGTTCTGGGCGGCGTGTTAAAGAGTGGTATTATAACAACAGTCAACGAAAAAGTGAGCACGTTCGGTGTGCAGTGATTTCCCATCATCGGGTCTAGCTTGAAGGAAACAAAGAAATTCATGACAAAGTAGGTACGAAATGACAAAAATAAATTAATAAATAACTAGATGAAAACCCGGCTTCGCTCGGGTAAAATGTAGACTCATAATAATATGTTTGAAAAAAAAAAATTGCCAGTGTAAAGACTGTCGTACTTATCGAAAAATCTGACGTATATTCCCAGCCTTAATTATTATCACAAACGTACTTTCACAGCTAACCTACGTATCGGTATTTCTCTAGTAGATATTTCTCCTAAATCTTATTTGCCCAAATAACTATGATGTCTCTGTCTCATAATCAAAGAAATTAGACCTAAAGGGCCCCATATATGGTACGATTCGTCTGTACGATCGATCTGATGAAAATCGACGAATCGTACCGTGTGTGGGGCCCTTAAGAGGTCACAATGGAGAACGAAATGCAAACCTGTGACACGTGATGACGTGACACTAACGCCACTTTGATGTGATGACTTTGACATATTTACTTCGCAACGCCATTATATACTTAGTAATTTATTCAAGTTTATATTGAAAATACTCGATAATCCGAATTTTCCGCCTACAAGTTGTCGACTCGGATTGTCAATTTTTTTACGCTCTTCAATTTGATGTGCATTTCGTTCGAGTCTACCGTACCCCTTGACGAAATTATTAATATAGATTATTAATATCTCGGGCAGTAAAAAAATAAGTCGTATAACCTGCTTTGAAATGTACATGATTGGTCAGGGAAACTTAGAACATTTCACCAAGTCAGGAAAAAGTCAGGGATTTTTTACAAGCTTTTATTTAACTTGCCCTGTTCGTTTGTTTATTTATTTGGGTCAAATCTTTCAAGTTAAATTTAACCCATTTCCAGTTGTCCAATCGACTTGAAATTTGATAAACTTATGTAAATCTATTTATTTATTTATTAGACATGCCAACAGTACATGAACAAGACATTTAAATTAATCTAAATTATAAGTTATAGCCCCCGCTCATGCACCAATAACAGGCATGCAACAGCATTGATCATGTTCGGGGAAATACACTAACAAGTAAAACTATAAGACCTAATGTAATTATACTAATTAAAATTGAAAATACAAACTGAAACATAGATGCACAGAAAAAACAGAAAAATAAGACCATCACTTGGAATCGAACCCAGGTCCTCGGTATTCCGTACCGCGTGCTATACCGCTACACCACTGATGGTCAACGGTACCGACACGAATTTCCCTATGCATCTCATATCTCAGCTTGTGTTTCTTACTTAGTCACTTAAGCAGCGACGCTAGCGACATCTATGCCGTAAGCCCTCAAACTTTTTCGGCATTCCTTTGGAACTAACCGCTCACCCGGACAAGAGATATCGTTTCTAAGCAATCAAATTAAGATTGGTTTTTTGGAATCTTTTTGTATTTTTAAAATAAAAAATACAAAAAGATTCCAAAAAACCAATCTTATACTAATTAAATTAATAACAAAAAAAAAGTAACTAATTTTGAGAGGCGTGCGATGGGTTCAGCATTTTTGGTATTCAAATGTAGTTTGGGTGACAATACAAGTACAGTCAGCAAAAAAAGCTTGTATTAAAAACGATTTTTTTATCAACAATTTATTTTAGGCTTTGTAGTGTACATTCTGAGTCCATTCACCCCGAGTGGCAACCAAATCCCCGATAACTTTATAACATGTACGTATTTCTGTCAGCAATGCGAGTACAAGGTGCAGCTGTGCGTGGACGCGGCGCGGTACGGCAGCGCGGCACGCTTCGTCAACCACAGCTGCGCGCCCAACGTGGCGCCGGTGCGGGTGTTCGCCGGCGGCCGCGACCTTCGGCTGCCGCCGTGTGCCTGTTCGCGGCGAGGGACATCGCGCCGGGCGAGGAGCTCACGTGAGTGCCCCCACTGCCATGACCGACCCCTGGGCAACGGCTGTCTATTTTTGCAGTATCGGGCGATAAAGATTGCACATCGGGCTTCGGCAAAAGGCATTTCTCGAAATTGATTTGTAATAGTTGACTTAACTAAGAGAGACGTGGAGAGTAAGACAGCCGGTGAAATTACTGGCACGTGAGGTATCCCATCTTAGGCCTCTAGGTTGGCAACGCGTCTGCATACCCCTGGTGTTGCAGATGTTTATGGGCGGTGGTGATCTCTTACCATCAGGAGACCCACTTGCTCGTTTGCCATCCAGTCGTATAAAAAAAAAAAAAAAACTAAAAAAAATATGTCGACGAGAATGGAATGGAGATGATGAGATGATGATGAGAGTACTACCGTCTCGCCGTCAGGATGCGTTCATGATGTAGGTACTTGAGTGAGAGCTTAAATAATAACTTGTTTTGGAGCACAGTTGTTCTATTTCACCAGCCGATAATAATAAATTTATTTGTAAACACTTGGCTTGTCTATTTACAAACCCCGAGCTATGCTGAGCCTGTATCTCGGGGCCTAGCAGTGCGCTGTATACATTGATTCTATTATGGAGACACGTCACAGATGAACAAACAGATAGACTAAACAGAAAAGCTAATTACACAATGTCGCTTAATTTTACTAGAATTTAAATTAATATCTAATATAAATGTGTGTGTTTGTGTTTGTGTGCGTGTTTCATCACTACATGCAGAGATGGAGGAGAGCTTCTGTGTCATTATATGTCAGGGTCACTAACCACTTTTTTAGGATAGCCTTTACCATTCCCATGGGGCGCTGTTAGATGTCACACACTTTACAAACATTATTATAGACATGAAGATGCATACACGCTGGGGAACGTTTTGCAAACGCAGACTGTCGCGGCGGGACGGGGACTCTGAGCGTCCGTTTTTTTAGAAGTTGCGCATGATTCGGCAGTTTAACAAAGTAACTGACAATCTGTCAAAAAATGCACTAGTACTTTTATTTAGACAAAAGGGATGTTGACACCACCAATCAATTGAGGTACTTTTTATGAGCTGTCAAAACACAATTCTTCCATAGTTTGAATAGAAATAGCAACTTATGGCGTCACTTGTTCGCACACTCAATGAACTATTTATTTGTTTTTCTCAAACATGCTCGGAAATGTATGCGTTAATGTCACGAAATGGAGACATGAAGTTTCTCATTTATGGCTCCCTACCA
The DNA here is from genome assembly GCF_025370935.1 of Choristoneura fumiferana. NCBI lineage: Eukaryota > Metazoa > Arthropoda > Insecta > Lepidoptera > Tortricidae > Choristoneura > Choristoneura fumiferana. Next base: position 910,146 of record NC_133472.1, on the reverse strand, counting down.
CCTCCCTACATAACTTCTTGGCCTAGGCCACGAAGTATGTATGAAAATCCATTATTGTCCGCTGCTCTAACTTTTTAAATTTGCTTACTAACATTAAACTGACAAAGGAAAAATTACGAACAGCCAACCACCACTACTCTGTAAGCATTTGCGATACTGCGATGCGATGCGATGCGATGGATGGATGAAATATTTCCTCACATTGTTTGAGAAAAGCACTATACAAGCCTCGGCCAGAACAGGGATTGCTGGACTCGTTTTATCCGGCCTCCGACTCGGCCGTCTACCCCGAACTCGTCCATCAATCCCTTACTTCATGGCGTCTGCAGTAATGTACTATTAAAGCAACAAAAATCTAATTTTGCAGTTAATCGAAAATTAATCTAGTTTTCAGGGCTAAAATAAAGCATTTTTCTACTGGAGTCGTGTCTTCGGATTATTTTTTAATGGTGTCAACATCCCCATCCCTATTGTGCTTACAGTAACCGCTATTTATTATAAGCTAAGATTAGAACGCTGTCGGCTGCCTGATAAAAGTGCTGTTCCAGGTTCGACTACGGTGACAAGTTCTGGTCGGTCAAATCTAAATGGATGCGGTGCGAGTGCGGCGCCCCGGAGTGCCGGTACCCCCTGCAGTCCAGCGACGACGCCGAATGACCGACAGACTCGGAGTAAACACGATAAGTCGACTACAGATATACCGACACGGTGGAAGTTACACGAAGGGGCATCGTTCTGAATTCCTTAGTTTTCTAATGTTTTTTGTAGCTTATTATACTAACAACAACGGCTTTAAGCAATATAGTATCCCATATTTACTTCAAAGTTTGCCTTCGAGATATTTGGCATCAAAGTTGAACAGTTTTAGGCAAAAAAACTGGTTTTCTTGCGATAACTTTTGTGTTAATTAGTTTCAAATGAAAACCCTCGACCAGTTTTTCGAGACGTCAAAGACGAACCCAAATATGTAGATTTCGTATATGTTAGATCTTTCACGTCAATAGAGATGCGAAATAAGTGTTTTTGCAGACAATGTTTAAAAAAATCATACAAAATTAAGTATTAATTGTTTTTTTTTTTTCAAAATCCGGTAGACTAAAATGGAGATAAAAGCTTGGAGAACCGATAGCCGTTTGACTTATAATTCTATCTGTAGTGCAAAAGTAGGAGATACGATTCAAAACTTGTCAAAAATCGATGAAAACCTCGGGTAGCCCCTTAAATGACGCAACATGAGTTTTTTTTTTCAGAATTAGGTAATTCTGGATTCTCATTTTGTGAGTGTCCCTAATTTTTTTGACAGTTTTTTCATTATTTTTCATATTATTATCATCTATATGGGTCGTTACGAAATCCTACTAAGTATTATAAATGTGAAACTTTGTGTGAGTGAGTGAGTATGTTTGTTACTTCTTCACGCTGAAACGGCTGGACGGATTTGGATGAAATTTGGCAAAAACTTTGTTTATAATCTGGTTTAAAATATAGGATACTTTTTATCACGATATTCTCACGGGATGGGGATAAAATCTTGAAATAACAACCGCTGGGCTTAGAGTCATGAAATTTGGTATGTAGGTAGCTGGACCTCTGAAATAGCACATAGGCTACTTTATATCCCGATATTCCCACGGGATAGTGATAAAATCTATCACATGTCATGTCATGGTGAAATGAGCAATTTGATTTTTATGGTCAATTTTGTATAAAATCTGTATTATATTGTACTAATTACGATAACTCGTATATTTTATTTTAGTTATAATTTATCGTATTTTGATGTTTTTAATTTATTAATCAACACACATTGTAACGTTAAACTCGCCATTGTATTGTAGTCTAGTTAGGTATTCTAAAATTTGTAAAAGTGTACAGTCACCAGCATTAATATCTGTCACAGCGGAGCGTGCAAAAATATCTGACACGTCCTTCCGGCCCTAGAAATAGAGTCGTATCAGATATTTTATGCACGCTTGTTGTGTGATATTGGTGCTAGTGACTACTGTTGTAGCTTGTACAAGGTTCTACTTCGTTTCTAAGGTAACTCATCCCTTCTCGATGTAAATCCAACTAATATAATATCAGGCATGTTATGGATATAACTTTCGGTTTCGGTTACGGATATTGGATTTTTAAGGAAGTGTAAAAGTAAAATACAAATGTTCAATGCAATGTTCTGTCGGCTCGGCTGGGCAAAGAGAAAAACCTGTCACAACATGTCGCATTTAGACTCCGCCCGTGTCCGAAATTATCCGAAATTTTTCCGAATTTTTTTTTGCAGGTGGCAGGACCTTGTGCAAGGTCCGCCCGGATTGCTACCACCATCTTGCTCGCTAATCCTGCCGTGCTTGCACTGTTGTGTTTCGGCGTGGAGAGTGAGACAGCCGGTGAAATTACTGGCACGTGAGGTATCCCATCTTAGACCTCTAGGTTGGCAACGCGTCTGCAATACCCCTGGTGTTGCAGATGTTTATGGGCGGTGGTGATCTCTTACCATCAGGAGAACCACTTGCTCGTTTGCCATCCAGTCGAATAAAAAAAAATAAATTATATCGGATTCGGTTACGGATAGTTTTTTTATTTCGGATATCCGATAGTTTTGGTTACGGATACGGAGCTCCATGACATCCCTGATATATATATATGCAAACTCTTGATATACCCACGGGATCGGGGTAAAATCGCTAGTGTATTTTAGGGAATTCCCATGAGAACTTGGTAAAATCGCGATTCAACTCAACTGTTGGAGCTTAATGATTCAGGCGTGCAAAGCCGCGGGGAAATTCTTGTAAAACATGTACAGTCACCAGCACCAATATCTGACACAACAAGCGTGCATAAATATCTGATACGACTCTATTTCTAGGGCCGGAAGGACGTGTCAGATATTTTTACACGCTCCGCTGTGGCAGATATTAATGCTGGTGACTGTACCAGGCCAAAATACAAGGTGTTTTAAAGTTACTCCAGAATTACTGTCCTGTGAAACTCTCTTGTTTTTTTTTTAAATCAACAAATGTTTTCATACAGCGTGTATTTTACAGCGGCGAGAGATACTAAATTGTTTAAAAAATGCTATAAAAATCCCTTACCGGGTTTTTCAGTCGAACTTATTCAATCATCATCACGTAAAATATTTAGAGTGACTTTCACGCAGTATACAACGTTTTTTAATATTACTGAAAATCATGTTTTTTTTTAATTATTCTTTTTTAATACTAAGCTCTTCGTGTACTGTGATATGTATGTGACTTTCACGATGTTAATTTTAAGTAATATAGGTATATATAAATAAATCACAATTGAATTTGTTTGCAATATGCGACATAATATAATTTAAGATATACATTCGACGAAACCATTTTTAATAATCTTCGATCATGATACCACAGATTACGGGTCAATTACCAAGCAGATAATCTGGTCCACAACAGGTTTAATCCCAAAGTTATTACAATTACAACATCTAGTAATAGTGACAAACCTCTAAAGCTAAATCTTATTCTTACTGTATTTTAACTCGGACCAATATTAGTGTCAATGAGGGCTGTCGTTTTTTGTCTCACTAGATGGCGCACTGTTGCGTGAGGTTTTTAAGTATGGCTTTCAAAGTGTGTAATTACGGGTGTGAAAACAAAGTTTAGATTAAAATCATATTTAATACACCTTAAAACCGTACCATAAAAATATCGAGAATGCCACAGTGTTGCATAGTTCGTCCGTTTTGTTCGGAAAAAAGGGAGGACAAAGGTTTCCGAAAGACAAACCTGTCTCAAAACATAGACATTCATTGCCCCGGAACGCATATTTGCCATAATTAATTTCAGATATTGCATAATATTCACAAAATTATTCTTATTATAAATAAACCCGCGTAGCTCACCCAAAAACTATGAGACATTGACATTTCGGAGACCTCACGCTACACTAGCGCCTCTAGTGGCGAATTCATACGCGATAGCCCTCATTGCCAAGAATTATTCAAAAGCTTGCGCATCTGGTCACATAACTTTTATTAGTCATAAACTTAATTTCTCGGCGAAATCGAAAACTTTTCAAAAAAAATAAATTGTTGTCCGTAGAACTCTTTAGGTTAGGTTAGATTTCTTTTATAACAATTCTGAATAATTAATGGATTTAAATTAAAATTACTTTGAACAAACATTACATCACCTTTAACAATAATGCGAGCCGTTGTGGACAATTATTCAAAGTAAAATTCACTTATTCACTATTCAAGCGAGGCGTTTTTGCCGAGAAGAGTTGAGATCTCGTCATCTTTGGTATTATTGATCTTACGTCATAACTTACTATTGTTTTGTAGTCCCGTAGGTACTCTATTGACCTCACGTGAACATCGTGTACAAGCTACAGATGCTTAGTTAGCGACTGTAGTAAAACAATCTGTTTTGATAATTAATATAACATTGAGAAATCCAAGTGTTTCTTTTTACTTTCCTGCTGCGTTATTCCTATACGCATAGCCCTCTAGTCTATACGAACAAGAAAGTGATCTTACAGAACAAAACTGTGCCAAGACGTTATTAAATGTTATACACCATGAAATTATCTATTTTGTTGTTATGATAAAGTTATTATGCCTCTAACTAGTGTCTATACTCTGTGGAATTTCCAGTCGTCCATAATGGATTTTTCCCGATTGCACGCACGCCGCCATCTCCTATATATTTTGAAATTAAGAGCTACGGTGCCACAGACAGACAGACATACACACAGATACACAGACGCATAGCGGTCAAACTTATAACACCCCTCTTTTTGCGTCGGGGGTTAAAAATAGAGATTTGGTGTGGAGATCTTTGGTATGTAGGTAGTTGAGATCCTGAGAAGAATATAGAACAGTTAGAAAAACTAGGTGTTACCCGCAACTCCGTCCGGATAAAAGTATGAATAACCTAACCAACAAGATGGAAAACCCCCGACTTTGTCACTTCAGAGTTCAATATCTCAAAAATGGCTGAGCGATTTTGATAATACATGTTAAAGAACCATCGCTAGAAAATCTGCTTTCAAATAAAAAAACCGCATTCAAACCGGTGCACCCGTTTAACAGCTACGGTGCCACAGACAACACATAGCGGTCAAACTTAAAACACCTTTTTTTTCGTCGGGGTAAAAAATAGTTTACGTCCTATTCTCAGACCTACCGAATACACACAAAAAATTTCATAAAAATCGGTCAAGCCGGTCAAGGAGTTTGAGAACTTTTAAGTATTAGAAGAAAAGAAGGTAGTATAGTCCCCTCGGACGAAGTCGCGGGCAGCAGCTAGTAAGGACATACAAATAAAACTGCATACATTTAAATAGATGAATGTTTAATTCATTATGAAAAATATCGTTTTGCTTAGAATTAACTTTTAAAATTTATAATAACCAATAAGGCACAAACGTGGAATGTACTTAAATAATAAAATCTAATTTAAGTTACTTTCACTCGAACGTTATTGTTTCCGACACATTTTTACTTAAGTACAATTCAATAGAATCTGTCAATTTTCTACATATTTAAGACACCCTATCGTGGGCACACTTGATTATATATGTCCCTGTTGTTGCAATTATCATCTAAAAGGAATCAAAAAAGAATAATAGTCACATCACAAAGCCTGAGGCAGCCCGGTGTTTATATTAGTAGGCTGGAAGTGTCTACAGGATTGTCAGATTCTATTGAATTGGAGTTTAGACTGAATATTCGTAGATTCATACAAAGTATAGAACCGTCACTACGGGAGCCCGGCGTTAGCTCTCCACAACCCCACAGTGTATTCAGAGCAATAGCTGTGGGGTAGCGGCAGTGTGATAGCTGAGGCCGTATGCCTAACGTTCCTGACGCTCACGATAGCAATCAAACGACAGTTTATGTTTGCGGAATCTGTCATTTGATTGCGATAGCGGCAGAAACGTTAAGCAAAAAGCCCTAAGCTAATAAAAGGAAGCTACAAAATACAAACTAAGGGGAACACCGTCAAAATAACAAATTCATGTCGCGCGTCGAGTTGAACATGATCTTGGACTTAGAGAGAACTTTTCAGATCTGCTTATTCGAGGCTGCTCCTAGTTCACGTATTGCGACAAAACGCAACAGCTACATGTAGATGTAATGAATAATCCTTTCCGATCGTATTCTCTCGGCTATTTCTCGGAAACATTTGTATTCTTGACATGCTACTTCAGTCAATCTGAGTACCTTTTGAGCGCCACCGACACCTGAAAATCGTGTCATAAGCGCCATATCGGTACTACGTCTATGGAGCGATTTTTCAATTTTTTTTTTGTAGTATTTGGCCGACCGTTGCGTTCAAAAGGTTAACACCCAAGTTAAGATTTTCTATGTAATTTGATCATGGAGGTTATAACATCTGAGTGTGCTTTACTTCGTGTGTGTGACTTTTGCCACTAATAAATTAAGTACTATATTTATTTGATAAGCCGTGGTGGCCTAGTGGTTTGACCTATCGCCTCTCAAACAGAGGGTCGTGGGTTCAAACCCCGGCTCGCACCTCTGAGTTTTTCGAAATCCATGTGCGGAATTACATTTGAAATTTGCCACGAGCTTTGCGGTGAAGGAAAACATCGTGAGGAAACCTGCACAAACCTGCGAAGCAATTCAATGGTGGCCCAATACCTATGGCCCAAGCCCTCTTGTTCTGAGAGAAGGCCTGTGCCCAGCAGTGGGACGCATATAGGCTGGGATGATGTCACTTACTAACACAATAATGCATAAACACGTCGGCAGCAGTATGTTCGGATGTTTTATGACGGGAACTTATTATTCACTACTATTTATATGCGATTATTACGATTTAAATTTGCTTTCAATAAGTAATATTGCACTTTTAGTTCGACTCTAAAAGCGGAACAGTACTTTTAACATTCGAGTTATTAACAGAAATATGTTACAACGATAAGAATTGATCAACATTCTAGTCATTTATCAAATCGGCCCAAAAAGTCCTTTCAATAAATCAATCATTACATTAGCGTATATGAAAAAAAAAGGAAGTTTATTTAAACCTAGTCTTAATGAGATTATAGAAATTCTTACTGCCGCACGCAGAAACCAGAATTAACTATAATTGAGTCCTAAGCTGGAAAATAGTAATCATTAATTTATTATTAAATATCGTATTTCTGCGTGCGGTAGTGATACAAAGTGTAATTACAAACTCACACAATCAATATAATTTATACTAAAATGTATAACAGCAACCGTTAAAATTGGGACCCAGGTTAACTTTAAAAATATATACATTAGATGCACTTAAGATTGGTTTTGGAGTCTTTTTGTATTTTTTAATTCAACTACTTTGTTACTTTTACGGTCATCCCGTGAAATCCATATCGATAATACAAAAAAGAAGGCAAGCTGAGATATGTGGTGCACAGGAGAAATTTTTGTCTAGACTCCTGACCAGTGGTTGTATAGGGGTATAGCACGCAGCACGGAATGCTGAGGACCTGGGTTCGATTCCCAGCACTGGCTTTTTCTGTGCATCCACGTTTCAGTTTACATTTTCGATATTAGATGCACTGAAAATATACTATGCCGGTGAAGTAACTGACACTATGAATGAGTTCTACTTCGGGTCACAATTAGAACAGTTTGACTAATAATTAAATAATGTTCAAAATGTCAAATAGACTGGCAGGCAATAAAAAATGCCAGCCGATAAAAATAAAAGTAATTAAAATATATCTCTAAAAGTTTCTTGATATGACGTTGTCATAATCATAAAAAAAATATAAGTACAAGACTTCGAACACGCAGAGTATGTGAATGCGATTCATCAAGTTCTATAGCGAGTAACGCGCATGTGCGTTCCCATTGCCCCGAAGGCGAAGTTGTTACGTGACCTAAGAATACAATGGTTCCATCTTACTTGGCCAGTTGTAATTGGAATCGTAAGAAAGACATTATAGGGTCGATAATGCCTTCTAGACTCTCAGCAGTTGGGACCTTTCTATTCAGAGATCACAACTAAATAAACAGTTTTAACATCAAATATAAACTTAATAATAACAAAAATACATTACAACCGTAACGGTGCGCTGTCATTGAAACGGAGGGGGAGGAACAGAATCACGCAATATCGTTAATATTTTCCTCTAAAGATAAACTTCTCTAGAAGGTCCATTTTTTCGAATGATGCACACTTTAGCAAAAGTGCACTTAAGTACGCTTCAGCATAATGTGCACTTCCCAATGGCAGCACTTTCTCAAATGGTACAGATTTCCAGAATGTACACTTTTATACAGAGCGGTATTTGAATTGAACATAGACATAATATATAAAACGGCAGTGTCAGAAACGTGTACATTTTGAGAAAATGCGCGCTTTGGACAAAAGAGGTAGTGTACGTTTTGAAATATGTTTATATCAAGCCTCCATTGTTAAAATGCACGTCGCATTTACATTACAAGGAGGGCGCGGCGAGATGTGGATTTCAACTAATGTGATCGGTCGAATCGCACGTCTCTGCTCCGTCCGTCTCAATGGAAGCACCGCTTAATGAGAAAAACTTGATCGATGACATATCTATGATTCTACCGACATTAGACTCTTTGAGGTATTATCCAAAACTTGTAGAAACAGTTGTGTGAAACGAGGAAACTATATGTTATCGTTAGGTTTTCTCATTTCACATACAAAATAAGAGAAAGAAAAACTATCTAATTCAAGTCGAAACCAGCACGACTAACTTACTCTAAGAAATACAAGTCATTAAAAAAAAAACATTTTCAAAATAATAATTTTAACTTCGGTTTGTTTATGAGAACATACAGTCAAACTTTGACACGTTTAAGTGACTCGAAGGCAAAAGTTGCTTCGTTATTATTATAACGTTTGAAATGCAAATATTAAGACAGAGCTTTATGGTCATTGATCACCCGAGGATAACGCCAAAGGTACAAGGTGTTGATTAAATAACTAAATCCTGAAAGTAGATTGTTCAGAATCAACAGTAGAATCGGTTACACATGTATACTTTACAGCAGGCTGTATTTTTTTAATACCGTAAACTGCTTCAACTTTGCGCTCTGGCCCCAACATTGCCTGATTCGATTTAGAGTCGATAACTTAGCACCCTTAAGGTTTTTAAACTTTTATCTCCCCGTAATAATTCCTGTGTAGATAAAAGTTTAAAACCTATAAGAGTGCTAAGTTATCGAATCTAAATCAAATCAGGTAATGTTGGGGCCAGAGGGCAAAATTGAAGCAGTTTACGGCACCCTTTTCACTGTGTCCAATCTATGTTACAAATGCAAATCCCAGTTGCATATTATTTATATACTTTTGACTGGTTACGGAAAGCCCTCTAAAAATACTTTAAGAGTCCCCTGTACGCTCGTGTCCCCAGACAAACGTGGTTTCGTTCTAATTTACAAGCAGCACTACAGATCAAAACGCAACTTTGCAACTATAATTGGAGCAGCCATTACGATGCTTATAATTAGGTTTGGTTGAAATAAAATGTAACGGAAAAAAAACAATAATGAATTTCCATTTTTCATACAAAACTTAAAATTAATGTGATTTTGTTTTGTTACATTGAATATGAACAAAAACTAATTATAAGCATCAAAATAGCTGCTCCCGTTATAGTAGCAAACTTTTATTTTGTTTCACTGTGTTGTTTGTAAATTAGAACGAAACTAGTTTGGTATGTAAATGCGATCAGCGGCGAGCGTACTGGCGACTCTTAAATAGTTTGACAATTATATTCTCACAAAAAAACGGAAAGTTACAGGACCGCGATGGGACTAGGAATAGAACACTGTCACTCAACCTAAGAGGTCATATGGTATAGTTGAATAAAGGTTCCTCCTCGCATCGCGTTTAGGGTCATTCGAGAGCTCTGACCATCACATTTTTGTGGTCACTTTTCTGTAAAAACGGCCGAAGATTCTGATATAGGTAGTTCAACGAGAGTTGAACTGAATGATTACACACACAGCTACAAAAACAACTGATTGCACAAAAGGAATGAGTATGGTCACTTGTAGACGTCCGTAGTTTTCACCGGGCAACGGACCGTTTTATTTTGCCGGATTTGCGGTGTTGTATGACTTAAGATGAATGTGTTAGTGATGTAACGAATATTCGCATTCGCATTCGCGAATATTCGCATATTTTTGCGTATTCGCATTCGCAAAATTTCTGCGAATGTTTTGCGAATATACAATTATTAGATAATAGACAGGTTAATAAAATCAAAATACATTCATTTCTTATGTTTTTTTATACAAAAAAATAACCTAATCTCGTAATCACATTATCAGTCTTCACTTAATCATTTGGTATTATTATTCATTTATTTACTTTGCGATGCGTTCGTATAAACTGGGTAATTCTCGGAACAAAGTACAAACTGAACGCACTTCGTTCGAACGAGACTGTCATAGACAATTTGGCGCCAAAACGAAAAACTGAATATTCGCATTCGCATTCGCGAATGTTCGAAAAATAACATTCGTTACATCACTAGAATGTGTGTACAAAGTGTACACGCACCGGACACTTGTCCGGCGACTTAACCATACAACAGTAATAAAAACGGTCCGTGGTCCGCTGAAAACAAAGGACGTCTACAAGCGACCTAAATGTCAAAATCCTGCTGCCACCTCAACTCTGGTGGAACTACCTATACAGTTATTTAGGTACCTGGCAGAAATACAGAAACTAACAAATAATCAAAATCCACAGCCAACGCGTAAAAATTACCACGAAAATGTGGCGGTTGATAAGCTCGACAAATATGTAGCAACAGTATAGAATTAGGGGATGTTTCACCATCCATTGATTAGTCTTAGCTGTCGGTTAAATATGATGCCGTCTCCGTCTATTCGAACAAAACAAATAGAGACGGCATCACATTTAACCGTGAAACAGCCCCTTAGTAACAAAGAACATGTTACCCACAAGGTTTCTCCACATGATCTAGGGTGCACTTCACCAGTCGGCTTCGGGCAGCCCCCAGGGTAGTCCCCGGTCAGGCAGGCGGTGCAGTGGCCGCCGACGCCGTCGCTGGGCGTCGTCTTCATGTTGTAGTGGATGGCGCTCACCAGACCCTCCACGCTTAGGTACTCGAGACTGTCCGCGCCTGAGAAAAGGGTTTTGTGATTGGCTTTTTTGGAGTGAATTCTAACGAATTTGGAGTTGAAATAAAAAATACAAAAAGACTCCAAAAAAAAACAATCATAATTTGATTGCTTAGTAGCGACATCTCTTGTCTGGGTGAGCGGTTGGTTCCGAAAGAGTGTGACGTCTCTCGATGAGAGCGGAACATAGATGTCGCTAGTGCTGCTGCATAAGTAGCGTAGTAGAAATAAGCAACCTGAGATATGTATGCATAGGAAAAATTCGTGTCTAGATTCCTGTCCAGCGGTGGTGTAGGGGTTATAGCACGCAGCACGGATTGCTGAGGACCTGGGTTCGATTCCCAGCGCTGGTCTCTTTTTCTGGTTTTTCTGTGCATCCATGTCTCAGTTTGTATTTTCGAAAAGGGTTTTGGTTTAGGCCGATGCCGTCAGAAGGTTCTCGAAGAATTAGATCGCATTTTTCCTATTCTCAATTTCCACCAGATTTCCACAATGATTTTTACATTCGCATATTTGCCCACTGTATTTATTTATCAATAGTTTATTTCCTTGACGGGTTTTTTTAATCATTCGCATGTTTTACCACATTTTTTGTCAATGGGCAACCCATTACGCCTTATGCCGGCGGAGCCCCGCTCTATTTCTGAGCAGTTTGCCCTTCGGAAATCTGAAGATACCTAACTAACTTAACCTACCTCTCCGTTTGTGTGGTAAAATATGCGAATGGTTAAAAATCCCGTCAAGAAAATAAACTATTGATAAATAAATACAGTGGGAAAATATGCGAATGGAAAAATCATGTATGGAATAAATACGTCTGGAGTAAATTAAGAATGGGGAAAACGCGAACGAAAACCAATTCGAGTTGGTAAAATGCGAATGGAAAGTTTGCTACGCGGAGTTAACGAGTTTGGGGAACGTCCGCGGACCGGGAGACGAGTTGTCGGCAGGCCTCCGACAAGATGGAGCTACGACCTGGTTAAGATCGCGGGATCGCGGTGGATGCGGAAAGCACAAGACCGGTCTGAGTGGAGAGCCTTGGGGGAGGCCTATGTCCAGCAGTGGACGTCTTTCGGCCGACATGATGCTGAACTGAGCACCGAACAGAGCCTAGCATAAAGGCAAACATTGCTACGAACATCTACACTATCAGTCTAGGAAACCCTGTAAACTCTTCACAAAATTTTCATTATTTCGCGTTGGCAGGCCTCCCACCAGGTGGACTGACGACATCGTGAGGGTTGCGGGAAACCGGTGGATGCAGGTGGCGAGTAATCATTCATTGTGGCGTTCTAAGGGGGAGGCCTTTGTTCAGCAGTGGACGTCTTCCGGCAGATGATGATGATGTGATGCATTTTAAGAGTTAAAATAGCTTACCAACAAGTTCGGCGAGCTTGTACGCGTCCATTTTGTTGGCGATCAGTTCCTCGCGCGTCGGGATGTTGATACCCATGTAGCAAGGGTACTTGAGAGGCGGCGACGCTATCCTTATGTGGACCTGAATCAAATTGTATTTAAATGTATACATAAGCTAAAAACGACATATGTATAGCTTATAAGCTGTCACACGACTGACAAAAATATAGTGTATGTCATTGCGCAACGAGGGTTCCGTGCCATCAGCCAAATATGTCTACCACCTTAAAGTTGATAATCGTTTGCATGTCATAAAACAATAATGCCAATAGACGTGGTCTGTCAGATCACAAAATTCTATATTGCTCTCGTGTCTGGCATTTTTTAATGCGCAAGTTGTCTCCGCGTGGTTTCTGGAATTTTACTATCAAGTTGCAAAAACTACAATCACCGTACAGCGTGCCTCTCAAAGAGAGTTTACCGTGACACTGGCGAAATTGTCCTATTAATTAGGACAGAAAAGCCATATCTTAATAGAGAAGAAGAAGACGTGGTCTGTCAACTTGAAAGTTCGACTTTAGCGACATATACATTAAATAGAATCTTGTTTAAAAATTTATAGACCACTTATTTGACTGATGATACAAATTAGTATGTATCTATGTTATATCCAGAATTAGCAGAGCCCCTCTTTTAAGCAGAAAAAAAGTGGAGCGGGGCCGAAGCCGCCAGCAACAGCTAGTATACATATAAAATTCAAAGGCCTGACTGACTGACTGATACATCAATGCACAGCCCAAACCGCTGCAGCTTAAGACTTGATATTTAGCACACATACGAGTATACCTTGAATGTCATCAAGTATTGGAGATTTTACGAAATTTGGGTTCTGGCGCACAAGGTCCCATTCGCAAATTGTTCCTTTCGCAAAAGGACCCTTTTAAAATGTCCTATTCCCAAAATGAGCCTTCTGCAAAATATCCCGTTCTCAAAATGTCCCTTCACATAAATTACGTCCCTTTCGCAGAATGTTCCTTTCACAAAATATTCCGTTCGCAAAGTGTCCTTCGCAAAAGCTCCTTTCGCAAAATGTCCCGTGCAAACCATAGGTTTTACGATAAAGTCGTGAGTCGTTTTACGGGATGACCGTAAAAGTAACAAAAAATTTGGAATTGAAATAAAAAATACAAAAAGATTCCAAAAAAAAAACAATCTTAATTTGATTGCTTAATAACGATATCTCTTGTTCGGGTGAGCGGTTAGTTCCGATGGAGTGCCGAAAGAAAGTGCCGAGATGTGATATTTCGCATACGAGACGTTTTGCGAAAAGGGCATTATGCAACAGGGTCGTTAAGCAAAAGGGGTTTTTAAAGAAGGGACATTTCGCGAAAGGAACGCTTTTGCAAATGAGACTTAATTATGGTTAAGGACGAAGACATTTTGCGAAAGTTTTGGGAAATTATGGCCGAAAGGAACGCAAATGAGACTTAGGTGGACAGAGAATAAATGACATTATTAACAGCTAACCACCAAATGACTTAATGTAAGCATTTGCGAAACTGCAAATGCGATTATGGATGGACATGCGAAAGGATTTGCTCACTTATTATGTGAGACATTTTCCGAAACTGCAATGCGTCGGAGGGACAAAAGGATTTTGCTGGACTTAATTTTTTGAGCCAAATGCCGGTGGAACATCGGCCGTTGCTGAGACTCGAACTTTTCCGATCAATCCTAATACCTCATGGCCCGACTCCACTGGAATGAATAAATTATATTGTCGGTACCTCAGCAGCGCCGGCGTCCCGCAGCAGCTTTATAATCGGCCCGATGGTGTTCCCCCGCACAATGGAGTCGTCTATCAGCACGCAGCGTTTCCCGCGCACGTTCTCCGAGAGCGCGCCGAACTTCTTCGCGACGCCGAGCTGCCGGAGCCGCGTCGACGGCTGGATGAAGGTGCGGCCCACGTAGCGGTTCTTGCAGAGCACCTCCATGAACGGGATGCCCGACTGGAAAGGGGGCGTTGTTACAGTACAGCGGACTATCTTCAATATCAAGGGCACAGGCCTCCTCTCCGAACGAGAGGGCTTGGGCCGTTGTTTCCACGCGCGCCCAGTGCGGGTTGGGAACTTCACACGCACCATTGAATTGCTTCGCTGGTTTCCTCACGATACACGAAACTATTCCGGGTTCGAATCCCGGCCGGTGCAGGTATTTGTATGAATAATACGAATGTTTGATCTCGGGGCTTGGATGTTTAATATGTATTTAAGTATGTACAACAAACACAACACATTTGGCACAACAAATGTAAATAAAAAATGTAACTCTTAGCAGAAATAAACTTTTCTATCTATCTATCTATCTTTTTATTGAAAGCAGGTTTTCAAGCGATGGTACTTAGACATGTTTTAACAAAATCGGTTCGGCCGTTTTTGAGATATTGAACTTTAAATAAATAAATATAAATAAATAAATATCACGGGACAATTCACACCAATTGACCTAGTCCCAAAGTAAGCTTAGCAAAGCTTGTGTTATGGGTACTAAGCAACGGATAAATATAATTATATAGATAGATACATACTTAAATATATATTAAACAAAACACCCTAGACCCGAGAACAAACATTCACACATATTTTTCATACAAATATCTGCCCCGACACGGGAATCGGATCCAGCACCTTAAGCTTCGTAGTCAGGTTCTCTAACCACTAGGCCAAAAAATAAAGCAGGTAAATAAAGTAGGTATTTTTGAATATCTATGTATATGTATTTTTCTATAGTGCTTTTCTATATGCACCAAGTATGAGGTCACAATCTAGTATCTCTTTCTCTCATTCTTTGCCGTCTCACCTGGCGCGCGTAGCCGTGCGCGGCGGCGGTACCGGACTCCGGCACGGATGACACGATGTCCGCGTCCACGGGGGACTCCCGCGCCAGCATGCGCCCGCACTGCATACGCGCGGAGTACACCATCTGGCCTGCAACGCGTAAATCATTAGACGAGTCTATATCGAAAATACAAACTGAAATATAGATGCACAGAAAAACCAGAAAAATAAGACCAGCGCTGGGAATCGAACCCAGGTCCTCGGCATTCCGTGCCGTGTGCTATACCGCGGGTGAGCGGTTAGTTCCGATGGAGTGCCGATAAGTTTCTCGATGAGGGCTACGGCATAGATGTCGCTAGTGTCGCTGCTTAAGTGGCTAAATAAGAAACAACACAAGCTGAGATATGAGGTGCATAGGAGAAATTCGTGTCTGTATCGTTGTCCAGCGGTGGTGTGTGGTGGTGGGCGAATGCGTATATCTGCTATCGATATTCGCCAATGCGAATATTCAGTTTTTCGTTTTGGCGCCAAATTGTCTATGGCAGTCTCGTTCGAACGAAGTGCGTTCCGTTTGTACTTTGTTCCGAGAATTACCCAGTTTATACGAACGCAAATAAATAAATAATACCAAATGATTAAGTGAAGACTGATAATGTGATTACGAGATTAAGTTATTTTTTTGTATAAAAAAAAAACATAAGAAATGAATGTATTTCGATTTTATTAACCTATCTATTATCTTAATTGTATTTTTTTCTGATATTCCTATTAGCAATACATTCGCAGAAATTTTGCGAATGCGAATGCGAATATGCAAAAATATGCGAATGCGAATATTCGTTACATCACTAATAGGAATTATTTGAGGTGTCCCGATCTCGTTAACAGCCAACCTTATGAACAAAGCCAAAGAAGGTATTCCAAGTCTTCAAGTGCATAATCCTCAGTGACGTTTAGTGTCGTTACCTTCGAAGATGCTGTCCGCTCTTGCGAAGTACACGTACTCGAATATGCAGAAGGCCTGCTGCTTGTCGGCCGGCCGCTCGACCACGTCCACGGTGCGCACGCCGTGCCGGGACATCTCCACTATCTCGCCGGGGAGGACTTCGCGCACGTAACGCGCGCCTGGGACAGGACCATGTCAAAGTCAAAGTCAAAATAACTATATTCAATCCATACCGTAAACTGCTTCAACTTTGCCCTCTGGCCCCAACATTGCCTGAGTTGATATAGAGTCGATAACTTAGTACTCTTATAGGTTTTAAACTTTTATCTACACAGGAATTATTATTACGAATCAGGCAATGTTGAAGCAGTCTACGGTACTAATATTATAAATGCGAAAGTGTGTGTGCTTGTATGTTTGTCCGTCTTTCACGTCGAAACGGAGGCACGGATCGACGTGATTTTTGGTATAGAGATAGTTTATGGGCCAGAGAGTGACATAGGCTACTTTTTATCCCGGAAAAATGCACAGTTCCCGAGGGAACAGCGCGCGATGACCGAATTCCACGCGGGCGAAGTCGCGGGCAAAAGCTAGTTTAGGCTATAACAAGCTATTATGAATTTCAAAAGAAAATCTAACACCGGTTCGGAAAAACCTCTGTTGAGAAGAATCCGGGAAGAAACTCAAAGAGTTTTATATATTTTTTTAAACAGATTTACAATATCATCAAATGATATCTATACATCACTAGTATTTTACACAACTTTATTTTAAACACAGTAGGTTCGCTATTTGAAGGGATCGCTAATGCGGATCGGAATTATTTGCAAATATCCCCTGTTCATGATATAATCATTAACTTTATAATACGCCTTGGATATTAATGTCTTCTTGACATTAGATTTGAATTTTTTAACAGTCTCATTCTCAGTCTCAACTAATATTTTTTTCAAGAATTGCCGATACCGCTGACTACGCTCTTGGCAGCATGTGCCCGACCAGCACGCCAGCGCGAGCAGCACCAAACTCATTTACCGACCTTGGATTTCATGACAAGAAAATTAGTACGCGCAATGACTCATTTACCGACCACGGGCTTCATGACAAGCACATTAAGGTCGAGGGGTTTATTTGGGGGGTTGCAACCAAGGTAGCCTGCATGTTACGACACTGTTTACGACCAAGTGTGATGAAAAAGCTTATAAAACAAACTCACCTATAGACAGAAACCCGCAGGACTCGGACGACACCACCCAGCCCTCGGCACGTTCATCCACGCCGTTCTTGGCGCACCCGTTCATCAGAACTGTAACCAGATAAATGACAAATAAATATCAGCACCTGGGCGACCGAGCTTTGCTCGATGATAACCGTTTTCCCAGAGATAAGATTAAGCTAGATCGATTTGTTAACCCCGTAAACCCACACGTACCAAATTTCATCGAAATCGTTGGAGCCGTTTCCAAGATCTCCGAAATATATAAACGAGAATTGCTCGTGGATAAAGATACCATCAGCCAAATAAGTGGTCTATCAATTTTTAAACAAGTCCCTATCAAATGGATATGTCGCTAAAGTTGAACTTTCAAGTTGATAGACACGTCTATTGGCATTATTGTTTTATGACATGCAAACGATTATCAACTTTAGGGTGGTAGACCATACATTTGGCTGATGGTACATAAAGGTATAAGATTAGATAGATAGATAGGACAATAGGGAATATTACGCCAAACTGCGCAGGGGGCGAAGCTAGCACAAACCAAACCGCCATGACAAGGGGATCCTTACGACTTTCGACTGCCATAATTTTATAAGTCATAATGTGATTTCAATTCCAAAATTTTTGTTACTTTTATGGTCATCCCGTAAAACCCATATCGAAAATAGAAACTGAAATATTGATGCATAGAAAAACCAGAAAAATAAGACCAGCGCTGGGAATCGAACACAGGTCCTCTGCATTCCGTGCCGCGTGCTATACCGCTACACCACCGCTGAACAGTGACAGAAGAACAGCTTGTTTGTTTTCATATTTAGCCACTTAAGCAGCGACACTAGCGACATCTATGCTGTAGCCCTCATCGAGAAACTTTCAGCACCCCATTGGAACTAACCGGACAAGAGATTGGAATCTTTTTGTATTTTTTGTTTCAATTCCAAATTTTTTGTTACTTTTACGGTCATCCTGCAAAACCTATATCGAAAATACAAACTGAAACATAGATGCATAGAAAAATCACTGTCCAGCGGTAGTGTAGCGGTATAGCACGCGGCACGGAATGCCAAGGACCTGGGTTCGATTCCCAGCGCTGGTCTTTTCTGTGCGTCTATATTTCAGTTTGTATTTTTTTCATAATGTGATGTTTGTCATAATTATTGTAAGTCATCGTTTTTTTTTTCAAGAAGAGGTTATGACTAACAATCTTCCACCAGTCAATATAGACCCCATGACAACGTCAGTTCTCTTTATAGTTAGTCGCCATGACGGATCATGATCTATTTATTAGTAAAAAAATAACATGATATTTACATCGATAGAAGTTTGCAATGTTTTCTGTTTAAACCCACGTCACATAACGTTAACCCATAACCATAACCCATATAACATTGTAATGGAAGCGAACGCAAGTGAACTTCCACTGACACGATTAATCGGATTATTCACGTCTCCACTCTGTTCGTCATCTACGGAAGCCCACTCTCACTCATAACAATACCATAACCACATAAAATTAAAATTAACAAAAATAAATCCACAATGTACCCCCAATAAGTAAATAAAGTATGATTGGTTATTTGGAGTCTTTTTGTATTTTTTATTTCAACTCCAAATTTGTTACTTTTACGGGTATCCCGTGAAACCATATCGAAAATACAAACTGCCGCTGTCCAGCGGTGGTGTAGGGGTTATAGCACGCAGCACGGATTGCTGAGGACCTGGGTTCGATTCCCAGCGCTGGTCTCTTTTTCTGGTTTTTCTGTGCATCCATGTCTCAGTTTGTATTTTCGATAAGTAAATAAAGCATCCTTATTATTTACTTTTCTTTTCGCGTAAATAAATCCAATATGCCCTGATGACAGCGATTATTATACAGCTTGTATTTGTTATACTAACACAGACAGTAACCAGACGTTAGTTTTAGAGCCCTAGCCCACGGCGACTTTTGGTAGCGATGCTGTCGCGCATTTCGTAAACGAGCGACGACAGCAGCGCTACTAACGCACGTTAGTCGCATTCGCAACGCGCTACTAACGCATCGCGACTGTATCGATGCAAACCATTTGTTACTTCTTTATCTCAAAAGCATAAATTCCTTGTAGCGTTTCACCGAATCGCATTTCATATCGATCATATATTTAACTAGCTTATGCCCGCGACTACGTCTGCGCGGATCTAGGTTATCGCGCGGTGGCGCCCTCTATCGGAATAAAAGGTATCCTATGTTGATCCTTGGGGTTCAAACTACCTATGTACCAAATTTCATCAAAATCGGTTCAGTGGTTTCGACGTGAAAGGGTAACAGACAGACAGACAGACAGACAGACTGAGTTACTTTCGCATTTATAATATTAAAGTAGGGAATATAGCGTCCTCTCACAATCGTTTATTTTTTTAGTCGCTATAGTCGCAATTCACCTCGACCGTGCATTTAAGTATCGCGTTGTATCTTAATCGTGTTTTTAGTCGCTTTTAGTTTTAGTCGCATTTCACCACGATCGTGTATTAGCGTATTTTAGTGCAAACATCAATTAACGCGTCAAATTAATTGGAGTCCCAGGAAAACATCGATCGCGGCAACATACGTAGGTACAGGGTAAAGTAAAATACTACACGAAAAATGAGATGCTACAAATTTATTTTCACACCTCTCCTTCAGAAAAGTAACTTTTCCTCCCTGACGAGAGGGATCAAAGTGTAAGTTTTCTGTTCAAGGCTTTTCTAAGTATGTTATTGCAAATGCCATTTTTTGAAGTTGATAATTGTAAAGCCACGCCATTTTCTATGCTGGTTGTTCTTTTATAATATTTAGAATTTGTTTTTTTCAAGTTTCTTAATGCTCGGTGTGAAAAGTTGTATGAGCCACTCGGGAGCAAAATTATTTTCATCTTGGGCGTTAACACTTGAATCCCTCATTACGCTCAGGATTCTACTTTAGAATCCCTCGCTACGCTCAGAATTCTATTGTAGAATCCTTCGCTACATTCTGGATTCAATGTACGCCCTCGCCGTAAATACACCATTTTGCTCCCTTGTGACACAAATAACTATATACTAATGTAAAAAGCTACGCGAAAAATTGCCTCAAGTATTCTATTGAAACTTTGTTAGTTCGAGGTGGAATGCTATTCGATGAATTGCTACAAGAAACTTATGCTTTTGAGGTAAAATACTAATGGAATCGTGGTTATGTGGGCGAGGGTACGCAGCTAGCGACCGCATCGCGACCGTATCTATGCGAACGCGCGACAGCATCGCTACTGCATCGCTACAAAAAGTCGCCGTGGGCGAGCGGCCTAAGTAAAGAAGTCGTATTTTTTTATAAAACATTATGACTGTATGTTTTTTTACTACCATTTTTTGTGGTTATAACAAAAATACACGCTTTAAAATGACTGTAAATAAATGAACCCAAAGGTCAAGTTAACAAACGTGGTGAGTTTAGAAATGAAACTGACAGTTTAGGCTATACAAAAGAGGATTCAGGAGGGTGATCACGACCCTCATTACGGAGGAATGCGACACAAGGAGGAGGTATATTTTAAAAAACAGATATCAACACAACTACACTTTAACACACCTGATTCGCTATTTGAAGTAAATAAGTGAATGCCAATGCGGATCGGAATTATTTCAAAACATCCCTGCCCATGATTATTATAACAAGCCATCTTTGAACAAGCCTTAGATATTAATGTCTTCTTGACAATAGATAGATTTGAATTTATCTGTATTATATTGTGGAATTTTGGTACTGATGACTTTTTGGTTTTGGCCAGTCTGTGAGATGGAAGAAAAAAGTTGCATGCAAATAAAAGC
Organism: Choristoneura fumiferana; assembly: GCF_025370935.1. Classification (NCBI taxonomy): domain Eukaryota; kingdom Metazoa; phylum Arthropoda; class Insecta; order Lepidoptera; family Tortricidae; genus Choristoneura; species Choristoneura fumiferana. Next base: position 888,844 of record NC_133472.1, on the reverse strand, counting down.
GGAATAATGAGGGCTATCGCGAATGAATTCGCCGCTAGAGGCGCTAGTGTAGCGTGAGGTCTCCAAAATGTCAAATCTCATAGTTTTTGGGTGAGCTACGCGGGTTTATTTATAATTAGAATAATTTTGTGAATATTTTGCAATATCTGAAATTAATTATGGCAAATATGCGTTCCGGGGCAATGAATGTCTGTGTTTTGAGACAGTTTTGTCTTTCGGAAACCTTTGTCCTCCCTTTTTTCCGAACAAAACGGGGACTATGCAACACTGTGGCGTGCTCGATATTTTTATGGTACGGTTTTAAGGTGTATTAAATATGATTTTAATCTAAACTTTGTTTCCACGCCCGTAATAACAGACTTTGAAGCCACACTTAAAAACCTCACGCAACAGTGCGCCATCTAGTGAGACAAAAAACGATAGCCCTCATTAATGATTTAATGATAATGTTCCGTGCTTTACCCTCGGTGTGGCGTGCTGATGAGTGTTTGTAGACATCTGAAAACATTCAAAGTAATAATAACATGCTGTTATTGCTGTAACTAGTGAGGGGACTCGGCCTCCTGCGGGGTATCTGACAACGGGGCTTTGGATCCAGCAACTGAAATCTTTCTGGAATAACTGAGAACTTTCGCTCTGCGACTTATTCGAAATATGACCACTGCTATTTTTTTAGGGTTCCGTAGCCAAAGTGGCAAAAACGGAACCCTTATAGTTTCGCCATGTCTGTCCTTCCGTCCACGGCTTTGCTCAGGGACTATCAATGCTAGAAAGCTGTAATTTTGCACGCATATATATGTAAACTATGCCGACAAAATGGTACTATAAAAAAATTTAAAAAAAAATTTAGAGTACTTCTCATAGACGTAAAGTGAGGGTGATTTTTGATTTCACATCCAACTTTGTAGTGTGGGGTATCTTTGGATAGGTCTTTTAAAACCATTGGGGGGTAGCTAAAACGATTTTTCGATTCAGTGATTTGTTTGCAAAATATTCAACTTTAAAGTGCAAATTTTCATTCAAATTGAGCCTCCCCCCTTCTAAATCTAAAACAGAGGGTGGAAAATTTCAAAAAAATTCAGGATGGTAGTAAGTATATCAAACTTACAAGTAAAACTATAACAGTTAAGTTTTCTTGAGAATTATTATTAGTTTAAGAGTACAAAATACGAATTCCTTTAAAGATATTACTTAATTTTTTCGTAATGGCCACGGAACTTTATTTCGGGCGTGTCCGACACGCCCTTGGCCGGTTTTTTCTCATACAGAATTAATGTAATTTTACATGCATATGTAACTGACAACACATTGATAAATGTTTATCTTAGATGTGTTAAATAAATGTCAAAAAATATTCAAAGGCGACCAAGAGACACGATCCGATACACTGATTTAACGATTAAACTTTGAGGATCAATAAATGGTCTAAATTCAATGGTTTTAAATGTTACAAAACAATAGTAGCTCACATAACTCACACACGCATATCTTGCATAAACCTAGCTATAAAAAGTAGCTCAGTTAAGAGAGTAGAATCGAACGAGTCTCTGGCAGTTGTCTCACCGCCGGCGAGGAAACGATTGGCTATCGACTATTTTCTCGCTCAAGAAACGAACAAAAGATATAAGATCCTGTGTGAGTAACTCGCTCTTACATCTTTTGTCGCAGCGACAAGAGCTATAAAACTAGGTCAGCGATACTCGCTCAGCGCTGTTAGCTTGGCGGCCGCCCGGCTCGAGCGAGTGGAGCGAGTAATCGCCCGTCGTGCTCGAACACTCGCTTCTCGCTGCTCGCCCACTCGTTTCTAGTTACTCGCTCTGCTCGCTTCTCGCTCATCGTCGGCGGTGGGACAAGTGCCTCATGGTCAGAGACATTCTGTTGACCGTTGAACGACAACGTGCGAGCTGCAAGCGCTGTGAGCGGTTACAGCAAAATATAGAAATATGCTCACAAATATGATACCCTACAATACAGTATACCCGTGACCTCGACCAATGGAATGTGGTCGAAACGTCGAGGCAATTATAACTCGTTGTTAGCGTGATAAGCAGAGCCCGGAATTTGGACGGCATTTTTGATCTGTCATAGTGACCTCATTTATTGACTCTACTTAAATGATGCCGATAATGATGACAAGGACACTAATGGAACACTTGTTAGCACTACTATAGACTTTGAACATGAAATTGAATTATTAAATTGGAAACTGTTAACTATTCAATGTTTTTATTGCATAATCCCGTGCGTGTTTTTAGTGCATAAGCCGTGGTGGCCTAGTGGTTTGACCTATCGCCTCTCAAACAGAGGGTCGTGGGTTCAAACCCCGGCTCGCACCTCTGAGTTTTTCGAAATTCATGTGCGGAATTACATTTGAAATTTACCACGAGCTTTGCGGTGAAGGAAAACATCGTGAGGAAACCTGCACAAACCTGCGAAGCAATTCAATGGTGCGTGTGAAGTTCCCAATCCGCACTGGGCCCGCGTGGGAACTATGGCCCAAGCCCTCTTGTTCTGAGAGGAGGCCTGTGCCCAGCAGTGGGACGTATATAGGCTGGGATGGATGATTGCATAATCCATATTTATGTATATTTCACGGGAGCGCCAAAGTTAGCATAATCTTCGCTAGTCATACCGTAATCGGGTACCTTAAGTTTTCTAGGATAGTGCATGTTATATTTTTTATCGATAGTAGATTTATAATGCAGCTCACTCCTGTAGATAGATATTTATTTGTAGACGACCGGATGGCTAAGTGGTTAGAGCACCTGACTACGAATCTTGAGGTCCTGGGTTCGAATCCCGGCCGGGGCAGATATTTGTGTGAATAACACGAATGTTTGTTCTCGGGTCTTGGATGTTTAATATGTATTTAAGTATGTATTTATATATACATATAAGTATGTTTATCCGTTGCCTAGTATCCATAGTACAAGCTTTGCTTAGTTTGGGACTAAGTCAATTGGTGTCAAGTGTCCCATGATATTTTTTTTTATTTATTTGCACTTGCCGTTTCTTTGTAAAAATAAATTGCAACTTTGTTTCGGCAAACCGCACGTTCGGTGAGATTAAAAAGTTTTGAGCCTTGGTCGGTTTGATTTAAAAAAAAAAGGACGTATCGACAGCTGTCAGTTGTCAAATGTCGCCATACAACATAGAGGAAGGAGACATATACGTAACTCTTTTTTTTTAAATCAAACAGACCAAGGCGCAAAACCTATTAATCTCACCGAACGTGTGGTTTGCCGAAAAAAAGTTTCAATTTATTTTTACTAAAAAACGGAAAGTGAAAAAATATATCTATCTACAGGAGTGAGCTGCATTATAAGTCTACTATCGATAAAAAATATAATATGGACCATCGTAGAAAACTTAAGGTACCCGGTTTTTGTCCGAATCATCGTTTGTCATAATTTTTTTCCACTGAAACCTTTTTTTTGTAATTTTAAAATGGTCACCTATAGAAAACTGTAGGTTAGGTTAGGTTTGTTTTATAACAATCATCATCCCAGCCTATATACGTCCCACTGCTGGGCACAGGCCTCCTCTCAGAACAAGAGGGCTTGGGCCATAGTTCCCACGCGGGCCCAGTGCGGATTGGGAACTTCACACGCACCATTGAATTGCTTCGCAGGTTTGTGCAGGTTTCCTCACGATGTTTTCCTTCACCGCAAAGCTCGTGGTAAATTTCAAATGTAATTCCGCACATGAATTTCGAAAAACTCAGAGGTGCGAGCCGGGGTTTGAACCCACGACCCTCTGTTTGAGAGGCGATAGGTCAAACCACTAGGCCACCACGGCTTCATACAATAACAATACTCAACAATAATTGGATTTAGAGAAAGAAAAGTTATGACAAACGATCGTTCTGACAAACATTACATTCGAACTTTCAATAAGTATGCGAACTGATATCGACCCCCGTATTGAAATCAAAGTTAGGTCGTTTATGGCACGCAAGACAAGGTCGACTAGCATCATCCAGTTGGGTGCAGGTGTTCGCTGGATGTACTCACACGAGGATCCGAGGGGCAGTATCTTGCCGAGGCAGAGCGGCCGGTTGCCGTAGGGGTCCCGTACGGCGTAAATCTTATCCTTGAGCATGATCACTAGCGAATAACTCAGAGGTGCCAGCCTGCGAACAAACAAAAGACCTATTAGTTTAGCAACTCTTTAAAAGAAATAAAATTGAACCGACTAGGATAAAATAGAAGATTGTACAACAAGAGCATAAAACGAGCCATTTTACCCGAGACGTTCATATAGCCACCCGAGCCGGTACGGCGAGGGTGGATAGACATGTCAAGGGGAAAATGGGTTTAATGCTCGAGTTTTACACTCTGCTTTTCACTTAGATTGCGAGGAAATGAAATTGCATCAGTGGAAACAATATTGTTGTAATATTTCATTTTTTTATTATTTAACTGATTAATTTTTATCGCTTTGATTGATTTTTAGTTTTATATGAATTAAAAATAATTTAAAAAATATGTAGAAACTTTTTTGTTTGTGGCTGTTGACACCGGATTACCTTGGTCTTAAGTTGGTCTTAGACGAAGATTTTACTTTATGCACTAGAGCATAAAAAGTCATTTTAAGTCGCCTAGATCCAGCATAAACACGAACACCACGAGCATGAGAAGTGAAAATAATATTTGTATTATATTGTACTGTATCTGACTACAACTGTATGGTATGTACGAGTAGGATGGGGTGGTTACCTCATGAGGTGGTTGATCCGGGCGGGCCAGTCCGGGCCGTTGGTCTCCCCCTCCGGCGGGTTCAGACAGAGCGCCTGCGTGATCAGCTCCGAGTCAGAGTGCGTTGAGAGACCCACGCCGCGACCCAGCACCTGCCGATAGTCATTACCATCATCTCAGAGCGAGAGGGCTGTAGTTTTTTTTATTTTTTTTATTCGACTGGATGGCAAACGAGCAAGTGGGTCTCCTGATGGTAAGAGATCACCACCGCCCATAAACATCTGCAACACCAGGGGTATTGCAGACGCGTTGCCAACCTAGAGGTCTAAGATGGGATACCTCACGTGCCAGTAATTTCACCGGCTGTCTTACTCTCCACGCTGAAACACAACAGTGCAAGCACTGCTGCTTCACGGCAGGGTTAGCGAGCAAGATGGTGGTAGCAATCCGGGCGGACCTTGCACAAGGTCCTACCACCTGCCCACAGAACAGTTCCCACAGTTCCCACGCAGCCCAATGCGCATTGGCAACTTCACACAAGCAATTGAATTGTTTCACAGTTTTTGTGCAGGCGTAGAGCTCGTGGTAAATTTCAAATGATTTCGTACCAGCGCTGGGAATCGAACCCAGGTCCTCAGCATTCCGTGCTGCGTGCCATAACCCTACACTACCACTGAACTGGAGTAGAGGCACGAATTTCTCCTATGTACCCATATCTCAGGTTCAGCAGCACTAGCGACATCTATGTTTCGCTCTCATCGAGAGACTTAACACTTTCGGAACTAACCGCTCACCCAGACAAGAGTATACAGTTTGTATTTTCGATATGGTTTTACGGGATGACCGCAAAAGTAACAAATTTGGAGTTTAAAAAAAATACAAAAAGACACCAAATAACCAATCATAATTCGTACATGAACTCAGAGGTGCGTGCCGACCTTGCTTGTGAGGCCACAGGACCTAGCCTCTAGGGGTCACCAATTAGTTTATTCACGGGTCCAGTTTTTAAAATAAAATTATCATCGCGGTCCGGACGTCCGTTGTCGAATTGACGGCAACTAAGACAGGTAATGGATGAAAATTTTTAAACGCTTCAAACTTTTTTCATCGATAGGAATAACCTTCCAGAAAAAAATATCAGATTTTTAAGTAGTATCAATTAATTAAAAAAAAATGAAAGAGTTTTCTTTACCACCAAATTAAGACAGTCCGGTCGGTTACGGGTTGTTCCATAGTCCAGAATAAAAGACATTAAAAAAGAATTTGTGTTTTTGACACGATCGTTTTGACAGGTGACACTCTTTACCAATTTACTCAAAACCTCTCAAAACGAAGAGTCAAACACAGATAACTTCTTTTTTTTATTTTATTTTCTGGGCTATAGAACAATCCGTACGTAACCGACCGGACTGTCGTAATTTGGCGGTAAAGAAAACTCTTTAATTTTTTTTAATTCATTGATGCTACTTAAAAATCTGTCATTTTTTCCTGTTAATCAGAAAGGTTATTTCTATCGATAAAAAAAAGTTTCATGCGTTTCTAAAATGTTCATCCATTCCCCATTGAAGTTCGGATACATTTTTTTAAACCACGTCTCAGTAATTCAATACAAGATACTTTATTTAAGGTCCGCACAAAATAGGTCGGCGATCCGGATCCAAAAACTACATTATTTAAAACTAGTGTTTACCCCCGGCCTCGCACACGCAAATCATTACATCCAGCAGTTGAACTGAAATTCCGCACCCCAAAACCGAACAGTGTATCGTTATAGAACGCACCATTTTCCTCAAGCTCGAACAGTTAACGAGTTCACCATTGTGTGCGACGGCGAGAGCGCCGTGCGCGGTGTGCACCACGAACGGCTGGCAGTTCACCTCCTCCGACGCTGCCGACGTCGAGTACCTGCAACCAGGGCTTGTTAACGTTACCAAATTCACACTATAAGTAACGTTAAATAACGGTAAAAATCATAATAATACCTAGTACCGGTATTAAAATTTAACGTTAATTGATAACTTAAAATTATTTAACGTTACCTAATTACAGATATTTTTACCGGTAAATTTACTTTACATTGTAGGGCTTGTTAACGTTACCCAATTCACATTATTATAACGATACCGAAGTAACACTATCGGTAATTTTTGCTATGCTACCGAGTGTTGCCAATTTAGCGCGTGCATACTCGCTCGATAAATTAGGATAATCTGCCATTTAACGTTACCCAAGCTTACCGGTAAATAGTAATATAAATACCGTTAAAATGATTTAACGATACTTTTGAATTAACGTTAATTTAATGAATAGCTGATAACGTCACCATTTTTTATACCGGTAAAAAGTTGTATAAGTAACGTTAAATCGTTTAACGTTAATTATCATTTAACGTTAAATCGGTTTGACAGTTGGTAACGTTACCACTTTTTAACGGTATTTAAAGCCCTGCATGCAACGACACGTTATCACATCAGTGGCGATCCTTACATAGAAGCCCAAAAGCCGGGCTTGCCTTATAAACCGAACAACGTCCAAACGAGAAAACAAGTTCTAATAAAATCACTTTAATAATTTAGCGCGCTTTATTTTACGTAAATGGCATGTTGGCTAGTGGCGCTGATTGCGACCGGCGGCCGGCGGCGGCGCGGCGAGTCTACGCGGCGATAGTCTATGGTGCTGGTGACTGTACTTCGTTTAATTTAATGTTTGAATTAACGGTCAAATTGTAACACAACAATTGATTGATTGTTTCGAACACAAATGGACTAAAAATACCTACATTTAAAAAAAATAGATATGCATTTTAAAGGTGATATTTCTCGAGGTAATCAGGAAGTAATTTTTTTTTAAATAACTAATTAACCGCCATTTTTTGAGCTAAAATCGCATTTTTCACTTCCAAGTGCTGCAAAAAATTAAAAAATAAAAAATCTTCCTGATTACCTCGAGAAATACATCACCTTTAAAATGCATTTTTTTTTTGTTTCAGACGATCCGGTAACGAGTTCGACGATCTTCTGCTTGAGAGGCCATAGGTCGAAAGACTAGGTCACCATTTTGTTAACTAGTTAGCTTTTAATACTTACAATGTTGCCGACAGTATGCAAGCATGAAAAATAGAATAAAAACTGAATTTTGAATATTTTCTTGTTCTCAATTCTACGTGTGTGGCCCATAACACCGCAAATAATTAAAACGTAGGTCGTACTCGTCAAACTCAACAACGCGGCAACGTTACTTCAGGGACTTTTAAAAATAATTAGTTTTTTAATTTTTATTACACTTTAAAGTTTATTCGAAGAAGCAATGTAAAGCAAAATCTTTGATGTTTGTAGCGTGACAGGCGACGTCAGTTGGGTTCTAGGATGGCGTACATTGAATTAAGATTACGTTTGTTAGAAAAAAAAAAAAAGTTAAGTTTTGATTTTAATTAAGTGATGCAATTACCGGTGATCTATAGAGCCTCTGTTTTTTATATTATCCCCGGTTCTGGGCCACACATTATATTTATTAAAAATGTCGGTCACGCCCAATATAGGGTTTCGTAGCCATTACAAAAAAATCAAGTAATATTTTTCTAAGGATTTCGTATTGTGTACGGAATCTTCCAAGTTTAGGTACTTTTATACCTTACGCTGCTATTTACTCTTAAACTACTAATAATTCTCAAGCAATCTTAGCCGCTATAATTTTCCTTGTAAATTTGATATACTTACTACTATCCTGATTTTTTTTAAAGTTTTCCACTCAACAGTTTAGATTTAAGACGCTCGCTTTTAATGAAAATTTGCACTTTAAAGTTGAAAATTTCGCAAACAGATCGAAATATTGTTTTGGCAACCCACTAATGGTTTCCTTAGCTATTCCCTAACCTATCCAACGATACCCCACACTATAGGGTTAATAATGATATGTATGTTAATGCCAAATTACAGCTTTCTAGTACTAACGGTCTCTGAGCTTAGCCGCGGACACAGTCGGACAGACATGGCGAAACTATAAGGGTTCCTAGTTGACTAAGGAACCCTAAAAACCTGAAAAGAAACATTACCTCGTGTGCCCTATTCCCAGGTTGCCTTTCAGCTTCCTCATCGCCTCATCGGTGAATATGTTGTTGATGAGACCCATGCCTTTGTGGGCGTTGAAGGTGCGCGCGCTCTTGCCCTCGGACGTCACTATGCCCGCTGACTCCTGGCCTCTGCAAGGGAACAGACCCTATAGCAGGGGTGGTCGACCGGTCGATATCACTAAGGGGCTGTTTCACCATCCTTTGATTAGTGTTAACTGGCGGTTAGGTGTGATGCCGTCTCTATTTGTTTTGTTCGAATAGACGGAGACGGCGTCAAATTTAAACGTCGGTTAACACTAATCAATGGGTGGTGAAACAGCCCCTAAATGTAACAACGTCAATTGGTGTCTTAAATATTGAAATTCCCTCCTCCTGTGAACAGGATTCTTCATTTGAAACACTCGATTATAACAAACTAGCTTTTGCCCGCGACTTCGTCCGCGTGTACTTTAGTTACATGGGCATATGTTTTAATTCAAGAACTTATAGGTGTATTAACCCCCGTTATAATCACCTACACAGATAACTTTTAATTCTAATCGAGAACTTGTATACCTACCTATTTTCATACTTCTAAGTCCAGAAATGTGAAAATTTCCATATAATCTTTACTCCCCCATTTTACCCTTTTAGGGGGTAATTTTATCCATTTCACTTACACAGATAGTTTTTAACTGTAATCAAAAACTTATACACTTATTTTCATACTTCTAAGTCCAGAAATGAGAAAATTCCATATAAGCTTCACCCCCCCCCCTATTTCACCCCCTTATCCCGAATTTCTAAAAATCCTTTCTTAGTGCTCATATAAATCATAAAAAGAACCCCTGTACCAAATTCCAAGTTTCTAGGTCCAGCGGTTTGGGCTGTGGGTTGATCTATAAGTCAGTCAGTCAGTCAGTCAGTTTCTTCTTTTATATATATAGATATAGCGTCGTAGCGTGATGTACCTGTGTTGTAATGCGACGAGGCCCAGACAGTTGACCTGCGCCACGTCCACTTGGGTCGGCCACTCCCCGGTGGCGATAATCAAAAAACTGTTTTATAAATGCTCAATTTATTTACTTCCATCTACCTATTATTTTCTCGTAGTGTAAAGTTGTTAGTCTCGTGCCTTGAAACCCTCGCCTGCGCTCAGGATTCTTATTTTGAAACACTCGATTATAACAAATATAGCGTCATAACGTGATGTACCTGTGTTGTAATGCGACGAGGCCCAGACAGATGACCTGGGCCACGTCCACTTGGGTCGGCCACTCTCCTGTGCCAATCGCGCCGAACACGCCGCACTCGTGTGTGAGCCCTGTAACATTATCATAAATATAGATACTCGTTGGTCATGTATAGTTAGATGACCATTGGCGTGTGAGGCCTTCCATTGGCTGTCACGACTGGATGACTGGCGGTGAAGAGATTAAAAACATCACGTGTAGGGGACCATCATTTTTTACAAGCTTTTATTTGACGTGCCCTGTTTATTTGGGTCAAATCTTGCAAATTAATTTTGACCCAATTCCAGTAGTCCAATCGACTTGAAACTTGGTAAACTTATGTCAATCTGGTGACAATACAATAATCTGATAGTGATATCCCTTTAGTCCGGCCAGGATCGTTTCCACAGGACGGAACTCTTCAACGGTTAATGGCATCGACTTGAAATTTGGTATTCAAATGCAGTTTGGGTGACAATACAAGTACAGGCAACAAAAAGTACAGTCAGCAAAAAAACGCTTGTATTAAAAATGCGTTTACTACTTTGCGTTGCAAAAGCCTACGACTATTACACACATTGTACAAGCTAAGCGGTGGACGAGCAGATAGATAATGCTGAACCCTAAAACAGGGCACACTTAATAATTTTCGAGGTGTATGGTCGCATTTTCCAATCGTCGCATGTGATTGCTACCCGTCAGGTGACCCGCAAGCTCATTTGCCCCTCATGAATAAAAACTATAGTAGTAGATAAGATGTACGTATTTATGTAAGCTCAAGATACTATAAATATGACATCACGTGAATTTGCGATACAATAGATAGTTTATTGATTATAAATTGGCACTATCGCTTGTAATTTCTGACCGCATGCACCTCTGACCTTTCATGTTTCATCATATTGAGCAGAAACTCGACAAATAAATGATAAGACACTTATTAATCTTAACAAAAATAGTACATTGTGTCTTAAGGGCGGTAAAAAAGGAATTACGAACGAGAGTCTATCAGAAGCCCGAAGTCGTTGACTGAGGGCTTTAATGAGTCGATGTTCGTAATTCTAGTAACGCCCGTGCGACATACAATGTTTTTCATCACGCTGACTGCGCTCTTGGCAGCGCCAGCCTCCGCGCCATCCCACCCCAGCCTGACCATGCGCGCGCTCCAGCACGCCATGCAGTATCACACTCATTTACCGACCTTGGGCTTCATGACAAGAAAATTAGTACGGGCAATGACTCATTTACCGACCACGGGTTTCATGACAAGCACATTAAGGTCGAGGGTTTTATTTGGGGGGTTGCAACCGAGATAGCCTGCATGTTACGACACAGTTTACGAGCAAGTGTGATGAAAAAACTTATTAACATTAACCCACCCACAAAACCACACCCACCTATAAAACTTCCATAACACAGTAACATAATTGTAACAATGCAATAATTTATGCAATTCTAAATTACATAATGTACTTATTTAAGAGTCGCCAGTACGCTCGCCGCTGATCGCATTTACATACCAAACTAGTTTCGTTCTAATTTACAAACAACACAGTGAAACAAAATAAACGTTTGCGACTATAACGGGAGCAGCTATTTTGATGCTTATAGTTACTTTTCGTTCATATTCAATGTAACAAAATAAAATCGCTAACGATGGGCCTCATGAGAAAACTCAAAGTCACTCAGAGGGCTATGGAGAGGGCTATGCTCGGGGTTTCTCTGCGGGATAGAATTAGAAATGATGATATCCGCAGTAGAACTAAGGTTAATTGCGAAACTAAAGTGGCAGTGGGCGGGGCACATTGCTCGCAGGACTGATGGCCGATGGGGCCAGAAGGTTCTCGAATGGCGTCCGCGGACCGGGAGACGAGCTGTCGGTAGGCCTCTAACAAGATGGAGCGACGACTTGGTTAAGATCGCGGGATCGCGGTGGATGCGGAAAGCACAAGATCGGTCTGAGTGGAGAGCCTTGGGGGAGGCCTATGTCCAGCAGTGGACGTCTTTCGGCTGACATGATGAAAATAAAATCACATTAATTTAAAGTTCTGTATGAGAAATGGAAATTCGTTATTGTTTTTTTCCGTTACATTTTATTTCAACCAAACCTAATTATAAACATCGTAATGGCTGCTCCAATTATAGTTGCAAAGTTGCATTTTGATCCGTAGTGCTGCTTTTAAATTAGAACGAAACTACGTTTTTATGGGGGCGCGAGCGTACAGGGGAATCTTAATACTTATGTTCTTATAGATGATGGATCCTGCATGCAGACAAACTGTGAATACAATTTTGCATGGCTATGTACAGTCAAGTGTAAAAAGATGAACTTGTTCAAAGTTATCTATAAGTATGTGTATCCGTTGCCTAGTATCCATAGTACAAGCTTTGCTTAGTTTGGGACTAGGTCAAGAGGGCTATCGTTTTTTGTCTCACTAGATGGCGCACTGTTGCGTGAGGTTTTTAAGTATGGCTTTCAAAGTCTGTTATTACGGGCGTGAAAACAAAGTTTAGAATAAAATCATATTTAATACACCTTAAAACCGTACCATAAACATATCGAGCATGCCACAGTGTTGCATAGTCCCCGTTTTGTTCGGAAGAAAGGGAGGACAAAGGTTTCCGAAAGACAAAACTGTCTCAGAACACAGACATTCATTGCCCCGGAACGCATATTTGCCAAACTATGAGATTTGACATTTCGGAGACCTCACGCTACACTAGCGCCTCTAGTGGCGAATTCATACGCGATAGCCCTCATTGGTGTTAAGTGTCCCATGATATTTATTTATTATTTAGTTTTTTTATTATAACAACTGATCTGAATCATTCGTCACGGACCGGTTTATCGGTTGCATGCGTAATTCGCTTGTCCACTAATTGCCATGTAATTGATCGTATAAAATAAATCCATAGAAAATAATCTAAACTACTGTTTTGAATGCGCAAGTGAACCTGACTGTTGAGTAATTAACGAGCAAACTCAATCAGATTTCGTATCAATTCAGCAATGCTTTTACAAGCTCTACGTTTTCACTTTATCCGTGTTGTTTCAAACCAATATGAATTTTTAGTGACCTAGAACGAAATATTTGTACGCATTGCATGCTGAACACATATTGTGCTAAACTTTTTTCAAGATCGTTTTACTGTATTCTTACAAATAAATCAGCTAACGCTTCAGCATAATGCTGAGTCAGCGACCGTTTCACTTTCGCGGGGACACACAACATTGTGTATATTGTATTTAATATTTTCATGTGTTTTTCTGTATTTTTTTATTTTATTTGTGTTAATTTTGCTGTATATGTGTGTCTTCTGTGTAAGTGAATAAATGTCTTCTTTCTTTCTTTCTTCTTTTTTTTTCTTTCTTTTTTATTTGAATGCATTTGGTCTCAATCAAATTGATCCTCTCTTTCGTCTAAAAAAGCAGCTAGTCTAAGTAGCAAGTGTTCTAAGAAGCAACTGGTCTAAGTAGCAAGTGGTCTAAGAACCAACTGGTCGTTTTTGTCGAAAAGCGCCTGAGCCACGCGGAATGGGAGCTCCGTCGACTTTGGGTTAAATAATTTTAGAGCACTTGATAATTAGACGAGTTGCTACTCAGACCAGTTGCTCACTTCTTTGTTGACTGTTTTTATGGTGCCACTCTTTAATACGTCGCCCAGAACTGGAAGTCGCTCAAAAAAAATAATCAAAAAAACGTGATTTCCTAAAACTTAATGCTAAGTTTTTGGGAAATTCACTAGTTTTTTCCCTGACTTTTTGGACTTCTAGCAAATCCTGACTTTCCCCGACCACCTTGAGCTTCCCTGACTTTCCAAAAAGTGGACACCCTGCGATATAGCACAAGTAACTAGTAGTGGGTAACAGACAACACTACACCGTATCATACTATGACCGTAATAGGAACGTGCCAGGAACGGAACGTCAAGCGCATACATGACACGCGACGGCGTCGGTTGGTTAGGGAACGTACTAGTGGGCATAGTTTTCAATACAATGAATATATTTGGCTGACACGTTGCTATTGTCATGATACAACACTCGTACGGTGTAATGGGGTCAGACCTTACGGAGTTATTATATCACTTGAACGGTATCGAACGGTTGTTGAGAACATTGTAATGTGTGAACGCAACGTGATACTGTTACCGCAGCAGAACCGCCATGCGGTTTCGGGTGAGATCAGCCAGCAGGGCTACTACGAAACTCGAAACTCGAAGTACGTGTCGTGCGGTCCCTTTGACACTTATACTATTTAATACGAGAGCGAGAGGGACGGTACCAAACGATCTTCGAGTTTCGAGTTTCACCCTGCAGGATTATTATGATCCATGCATCTGGGGTCAACATACAGCAGGAAATTATCTTTAGAGCTCGGTTGTTTCACGCGATAACACGGTATCGCCGAGAACCGCAGCGAGTTTGCTGCGTTAGCGCCAAAAACGCCATATTGTAGACTCTCGTACATTAATAGGGTGTCTTCAGCGAACCCGCTACGATACCGTTGCGCGCTCGCAGCGAACTCGCTGGGCGCTCGCTTCGCTTTATACTCGCCCGCAAATCGCTGGAGTAATATTTAAGTCAACGCAATCAAAAGAAAGATATAGTTTAAAAAAACCGGCCAAGAGCGTGTCGGACACGCCCAAAATAGGGTTCCGTAGCCATTACGAAAAAAAATCAGTAATATTTTTCTAAGGATTTCGTATTTTATACGGAATCTTCCAAGTTTAGGTATATTTTATACCTTAGGCTGCTATTTACTCTTAAACTAATAATAAGTCTCAAGCAAACTTAGCCGTTATAGTTTTCCTTGAAAGTTTGATATACTTACTACCATCCTGATTTTTTTCAAATTTTTCCACCCACCGGTTTAGATTTTAGAGGGGGGGACGCTCGATTTTCATGAAAATTTGCACTATTTCGCAAACAAATCACTGAATCAAAATATCGTCTTAGCAAACCCCGAATGGATTTAAAAGACCTATCCAACGGTACCCCACACTATAGGGTTGGATGAGAAAAAAAATCACCCCCACTTTACGTCTATGGGTCTATTTTTTTAGAATGTTTTATTGTACCATTTTGTCGGCATAGTTTACATACATATTACAGCTTTCTAGCATTGACAGTCCCTGAGCAAAGCCGCGGACGGACAGACGAGACAGACAGACAGACATGGCGAAACTATTAGGGTTCCGTTTTTGCCATTTTGACTCCGGAACCCTAAAAAAGGGGTTCCATACAAATTGCCGCCACCGAAATACCTCTGGTTATTGTATTTCTGGAGCACGGTCGATCTTTGCGTAGATTCATGCAATCAATCAATCAATCAATCATTTATTGTCAGAAAGTGAGTGATTACATAAATGGTAACAATTGCATTGAAGTTCGTCACAATCAGCCAGTGTATGGCGCACAATATTCGGCAGATACGCTAATACGCTCATTATATGTCACCGAATCATTGAAATTGAAGAAAAATAAAAATAATAATAATCAAGATTTAGAATACTTAACAATAAAATTAACAATCTATATATACAGTGGTGGTCATGTAATTAAGAACGATTTGAAGTTCCAGATTATTTTTAACTAAATCATGTCATGTGTAGTCGTGGTTCCTTCTTAGAAGTAACTAGTTACGTTATGAAACAGCCACATGAATAGAGCAAACGGGATTAAGAATAAAGAATAAAATTGCTGTCATTTTTTTACAAATTTTGTGTTTATTTTCTTTAGTAACAAATTCAAATAGTAATGAAGCTGGACAAATAATTAAGAACGATTTATTGAACGGTTCGAAAGTTTTTTTATTTGAAACTTAGATTAACTAAATCACACTAACGTGAAGTTTGTACACAAAAAAAGCAATGTAATACATTTAACTAAAATTAATAGTTAGTAGCATGTCCACGGCTTTTTATTACTGCCTTACACCGGCGAGGCATTGAATCTATCAATTTTTGACATTTCGCGAGAGAGATAGAGTTCCATTCTTCTAAGAATACGTCATACAGTTCTCTTAAATTGCCACACTGTCGATTTGAAACCTTTTCTTGACTTCGCACCAAAGATGCTCTATTGGGTTAAGATCGGGGCTGTTGGCTGGCCAATCTAAGACAGAAACTGATTGCGATGTGAGGAATTCCTTAACGGTACATGCAGTATGCTTGGGATCATTGTCGTGCTGGAATGTCCAAATAACCGGAAGCACGCCTTCTGCATATGGTAACATTGTTTCTTCCAGTATGTTTTTGTATTGAAATTGATCCATGTTTCCTTCTATCAGCCTAACAGGTCCAACACCATGTCCAGAAAAACATCCCCAAATTTTTACATTTCCCCCGCCATGCTTTAAAGTCACTTTTGTGTACTTTGGGTCGAATGCTTTATTTGGAGGCCGTCTTACATATCGTTTGCCATCAGAACATACCCTATTTATTTTGTCTCGTCAGAAAAAAGAACGTTTTTCCACTGTCTGACTGTCCAGTTTTCATATCTTCTTGCAAATGCAAGCCGGGCTTGCCTATGACACCGTTTCAACATAGGCACCTTCCTTGCTATCTTTCCGTGCAACTTTTCTTCTACCAAACGCCTTCGAATAGTGCGTGCCGAGATTGCTGAAGGTTGTTTTCGCCAAAATATTCTTTTCTCAACTCATTAGACCCTTTAAAAGGATTTTGTTTTGCCAAACGAACGATATTTCGATCATCTCGACGAGATGACTTTCTTTGTTTAGGTACACGCGGAACATTTGAAGTAGTTTGATACGTGGCAAAATGCTTTATGGCGTGGAAAACCATAGTTTTTGAACATTGCAGATGATCGGCTATGTGTTTATACGACCAATTCTTGTCGCGAAGTTTTAGTATTACTTCTCTTGTAGATTTATCACAACTTTTATTTTTCCCCATTGTTTTTATATGAAGCAATCGCCTTTAAGACTTTTACGGCACTAAATGGCGCCAAAATTATTCGAATAATAACCTAAAACCACAAAGCGGCGGTCCGTTCTCTATTTAAATTTGAATAAAAAATAAACTATTCAGCGTTCTTAATTATATGACCAGCCAGTAAGTAGTAATACTAGGTTTAGATGTAATGTATAAAGTTTATCTATTTATTTTTTAGCCAATTATATGTATAAATGAATTTACCGCTAGTACGGAAAAGTTTTACGATACCGAGAGAAGTACAAAATATACATGCAGTTAGTAACACTTGTCAGTTTGAAAAAATCTTCTCTATAAAAAATCGTTCTTAATTATATGACCACAACTGTATAAAAGAAGAAACTGACTGACTGACTGACTGACTGACTGACTGACTGACTTATAGATCAACGCACAGCCCAAACCACTGGGGCTAGAAACTTGAAATTTGGAATATATGTTCCTTAATAGATGTAGACGCGCACTAAGAAAGGATTTTTCGAAATTCCCACGGGATAGGGAAATATCTAAACTTTTTTCGCTTTTTTGTTTGTAGTCGAATCTCTGAAACTATTGAGCCGACTTAAAAAATTCTTTCAACGTTAGTAAGCTACACTATCTTTGATTGACATAGATTACTTTTTATCCGGGATAATGCAAAATTCCCGCGGGATAGAAATAAATTAATTCAATTTCGGAGCTGATTTAAAAAAATCTTACATATTATGTGATATGATTATCCCCAAATGACAAAGGCTACTTTTTCTTCGAGAAATTACAAAATTCCCATGGGATAGAAAAAACTGAGTGCAACTTCGGGGATGATTTTAAAAATTCTTTCATCAATAGAAAGCCACACTATTCCTCATTAGTATAGACTACTCTTCTTCGGGAAAATGCAAAATTCCCGCGGGATAGAAATAAGTGAATTCAACTTCGGGTCTGATTTTAAAAGTTCTTTCAACAAAAGTAAGCTACAGTATTCCTGATTGACATAGGATACGTTTTTCCGGGAAAATGAAAAATTCCCGCGGGATAGAAATAAGTGAACTCAACTTTGGCACTGCTTTCAAAAAATCTTTCATATGACTATCCTCGATTGACATAGGCCACTTTTTTTTCGGAAAACCCAAAATTCCCATGGGATAGAAAAAACTGAATTCAACTTCAGAGCTGATTTTAAAAATTCTTCCACTAATATAAAGCTACACTATTGCTGATTGGTATAGATTACTCTTCTTTGGGAAAATGTTAAATTCCCGCAGGATAGGTACATAGAAGTAAGTAAGACAATCCAAATTCGGAGCTGATTTTATAAATTCTTTCGCTAATAGTAATCTGCAGTATCTCTGATTGACATAGGCTCCTTTTCTACAGAAGAATGCAAAATTCCCGCAGGATCGAAATACTTAAGTAAATTCATCATTGGGCTTGATTTAAAAAGATATTTTACCAAGTGGGAGCTACATTATCCCTGATTGGCATACGCTACTTTTCTCCGGGAAAACGTAAAATTCCCAAGGGATAGCAAAAAGTGCTTTCAACTTCAGGGTTGATTTATTTATAATTCTATACCTAACTCTACCTGAACAGTACCATGACTGGCTGACTGACAGACAACGCATAGCCAAAACTACTGGTGCTAGAGACTTGAAATTGGCATAGATGGACCTAAAGTAATAGAGAGGTGCACTAGGGAAAGATTTTTAGAAAATCCCATGGAATAGAAAAATATCTCAACTTTGTTTGTTTCTTTGTTTGTTGGGGGTAATCTCTGAAACTACTGAGCTGATTTAAATAATTCTATTACCAATAGAAAGCTACAATATCCCTGATGGACAGACTTCTTTTTTTTTAAATGCAAAATTTCCGCAGAATAAAAATAAGTGAATTCAATTTCGGGGCAGTTTTTGAAAATTCTTACAATAATAGAAAGCTACAATATGTCTCTCATCGACAATTAAGAATATTAAAATAGATCATAACAGTAATTCATATCCCGCGGGGACTTTACAATTTCTCGAGATACAATCCTATATCGTGTAGGAAGACGCCGGCAAAAGAAACGCGTAGTACTTTAACGTCTTTCAGCGAAACAGGGTTTCAGAGTTGGTACGAATTATGAATGATTAATTACGTATGAAGGTTGATTTTTGAATTCCAAAATGTGCACAATTTGTCTAAACCAACGTCTTACTGTATCTATATTTCCATGTAATCCTCCAAAAAATCAATCAAAACACGAAAAAAAGGATCGCAGAAAGTAAATGTATGTTAATGTTACCCCAAATTTAACGCGAGCGAAGCCGCGGGCAAAAGCTAGTAATAATATAAAATGTCAATGTCATGTACTGAACGTGCCCGTGCGGATGCAATGTCCATAGTAGGTACTATACAACAAATAAGTAGCAGATCATACCACAACGACGACGTATACCTAGAAAAGGGCAGCCTCAAACAGCCGGCCCCTGTACAGTCCAGCACCAATATCCGACACAATAAAGCGTGCCTTTATCTGATGCGTCTCTAATCCAGCGGCAGTAGGAAGTGTCAGATATTGACTGTACCACAAACGTTACTAGTGCTACGATTCCACATAACGGTCACTTTTTTGTATGACAAAGTTAACAATTACGTCGGTTTGTAGCACATGAATCTTCATGGTACAGTCGAACCATATGATGCCTGACCCGCCCAAGACCGTTCTCCAAGTAAGTGTCACAATAAAATCATTGCAGGGCGTCGCCAGCCAAGTCAAGTCAAAGACTTAGGACTGGTTTGGTTGCTTTACTTTTGGCAACTTTTTTAGAATCTCTAGGGGGGGGGAGGCAGCTGCCCCTCCCTGCTCGCTCCCAGAGGCGTCTTTACCTATAGTGCAGGGTGTGCGTTGCACACGGGCGCAGTGGTTTTAGGGGCGCCGGCCACGGCACTTTGTACAGTCGAGTTCACAAACTTGTGAGCAAGAACACGCTTCTACGCCGTTAACAATAGAGACGTGTTCAGATACTTTAGATCAAATTTTTGCTCACAAGTTTATGAACTCGACTGTACCTATTTCATTTTGACCGCGCGCTTCCTAGATGGCGCTTAAGCAATTATTGCACTGATTGCACTGCACACGGGCGATACATGGGGTAAACACGCCGTTGCTCCCTCCTGGCGGAGCCCTTGATGACATTTTCTACGAAAAGGTCCCACAATGTGTTACGATTCAGTTGGATTGAGTGTACAAGGGGTTGGTCGCGTCCTTACCTGATTCGACAGCGCCCCGGCCATGTCTCTTGCTCTTGATTTTCACTTCCCCGGACTCGCACTTGCAGTCCGTCAGCCTCTCCTCACACGAGGGTCCTTGGGGACCGTCCATGGTTCTGCGAAAGAAAAAAAAAACTAAATCTTTATATCCATGTCTCTAGAGGCATAGCTAGCAGTGCAGCAAATTGGTTATTTTTCCACACCGTCTAATGGTGAGTTTCCACCGGCGAGGCGAGACGAGACGCGGGCCGCCGGCGCCGCCATACAAAATTCAATTCTCGTCTCGTCTCGCCTCGCCGGTGGAAAATCACCTTTAGACTGCGTTTCAACTAGAGAAAAACCACTGGTTTTGAATAGAAAAGCTTCATTTACCTCAGCTCGCTTCGCTCAGCTGTTTCCACCAGAGATATGCTAAGAGGATAGGTAAATGAAGAGTTTCTATTGGTTCATGAATAACATTCCAGCACATACTCGCACATCTCTGCCGGAAACGTGGCCCTAAACCATTACACAACCATAAAATCGCATAATTCAGGGTTACTTTTTAAATCTATGGAAGCAACGAAGTCAACTGTTGAAGTATCGGTTTACATTAAATATATATATGTGTAGAATTATGAGTATGGTCCATGTATGGTCATTACTATGTGTGGTTTATTAAGGATTGGCATTACAGCACTTAGAAACGCCAGTGTTGCCATGCGTGGCGCGCTTGACAGAGCCTGAGATCTGGACGCGGGAAAAGCGATCGTCAATGAGGGCTATCGCGTATGAATTCGCCGCTAGAGGCACTAGTGTAGCGTGAGGTCTCCGAAATGTCTTGTCTGAGGACTTTTGTTAGTTCTTCAAAATAGTTTCATTCTCTGCCCGAATCCCACTTGTTATGCCCACATTGATCATTGGGTCAGATCCCGACTCTCTAAATCCTATCTTACGACATATGTATACTCGTATACGCGTCGAGTTAAGAACACCCTCAGTTTTAAAAATACCGTAAACTGCTTCAACTTTGCCCTCTGGCCCCAACATTGCCTGATTCAATTTTGAGTCGATAACCTAGCACCCTTTAGGTTTTAAAACTTTTATCCACCCGTAATAATAATTACCGTGTAGATAAAAATTTAAAACCTATAAGAGCGCTAAGTTATCAACTCTAAATCAACTCAGGCAATGTTGGGGCCAGAGGGCAAAGTTGAAGCAGTTTACGGTACGTTAAAAAAATTCGCAATGCTGCCAATGCTACCGCTTTTGTATCAATTGCTTAAATAATAAATCGTCACTACTTAAAAAAAAGTATCTCAAATCAAAGCGTCAACAAAATTGACCCTTGTAATTATGTTCATAAAGTTCACTCAGACAAATTATCGATATATAGATACGATAGGAGCACTTTAAAAGTAGTTATGAAATGTTAGGGGCTAACTGACGATTAAATGTGATGCCGTCTCTATTTGTTTTGTTCGAATAGACGGAGACGGCATCACATTTAACCGTCAGTTAACACTAATCAATGGATGGTGAAACAGCCCCTTACAATGATACAAAGTATCACAAAAGTAAATTAAACACCCTTGTACCTAAATGTTTTTCAAGATTTTTTCATTCGGTTGCACAAATATAGCAGTAGGTACTTTGCTCCATTATTGTGTAGGTGTAAAGAGTCCAAAACAAAACGCCATTGTAAACATTTCGACTTGGTCAGCCGCTTCGCAGAATTATATCGAAATATACATTTCGTGATACCTTGTAGACTTGTAAACAATGCGGACAAGAAATATGCTGATTCCAATTAACTTGAGGACAAAGTTCGAAAAATTACAAAATTCAATCTTTAGTTAGTTCCCACGAAGCCATAGCACTGCAAATGTAAATACAATTTAGAAGAGCGACCATAGTCATTTTACTAACTTGACAGTACACGTCGAGCTATTATTACTACGTAGTACTACGTACGTAGTAATAATAGCTCAATGACAGTACAAATTCATAGGCTGCGCTTGCCACGCGGTTTCCATTCGAGAACTTTCCGGCCCCAACGGCCTGTGGGCTACTACGAAATTCGAAACTTGAAGTTCGTACTTCGTATCGTACCGTCCCTCTCGCTCTCGTTTTAAATAATATAAGCGTCAGCGGGACGGCAAGATACGAAGTTCGAATTTTGCACTTCGTAAGGCCAGCAGGGCTGCTACGAAACTCGAAACTCGAAGTTCGTGTCGTGCGGTCCCTCTGACACTTATACTATTTAATACGAGAGCGAGGTCGCTAAGTCAAAACTGGGCATATGAGTTTTTAAGTTTAATTTCGTAAAGCGTGGACGATTGCATATAGAACACAAATATCCAACTGATCATTTAATAATGGAAGACACACAATGACCAAGTTAACACAATCAAGTTGATAAACGTCTCACCTCACAGTTCCATGATCAGTTGGAGAAATCTAACGTTAACCCTACGAACAAATAATAAGTCTTAATATTAAGACTTATTATGTGTTCGTAGCGTTAACCCCATATAGGAACCAACGAATGTACACAGTATAAAATGGCGGCAAATGAAAAAAAAATGGTAACACGCTTCACAGAAAAAAAATGGTCCCAAACAAGTAAAAGCGATATCAGATTATCCGATCTGACATGGTATTGGACGCCGATACGATACGATATCGGGGAAAGTAAAATGTATGAAACCTGATCCGATATCGGACCGGATAATCTGCAAGACAGGTACATATTTCATACATTTTACTTGCCCCGAAACATGCGTATACTGTTGTACAGTATTCATCATCCAAGACATTGATGAGGAATTAATGGCTCAAATTCCTATTCTGTTATTTTAGTACTTATCTTCGTAAGTATGCATTTTCAACATTGATCACATACACACATATTTGTGCGAATGTGAATAGCCTGGCTTTACATTTGTCGCAATTAATTTTACATTTACATTACGCGGGAATGATATTTAGAGTTGTCATAATGAGATTCACTTTACATTGCTACTGCGAAGATTCTCTGGTCTTACTTTACTTCAAAAGGGAATAGTTCAAAAGGAAAAATACGTAAACATAAGTAAACAAACATGATTTTTTAATTAAATAACAGGGTATTTGACATCACCAATCAATTTACTTTATCTTTGGAGTTGTCAAAACTCAAAACACATTCTCTTCATATATTTTGAAGGGTAATACTGAACTGTGCTTAATTAAATCTCTATTTGTTTCAAAATAAATTTCACGGTTAATTAAAAAATAATTTTAAAAATTCTGGGTTAAAATTAAAACTTTTTTTTTATTAAAGCTGTATCTTGGAATTATCGGTGAATAGTGTCAAATACCCTTTTAAGATAAACAGTAACAAATACCTTCCAACGAACTATTGTATGATATGTAGACTTGGCCAACTTTTCAAAATAACTTCAAACCCACAGAACAGTTCAAACCCACGATCGCACAACTCAAACACCAGTTCTCAAGTCCTGATACAATAAGAAAAACAAGCAAAGCATTGACAACTGTTCCAATTAAATTCTATAATGGCGGCTTGACGTCAAGATGGCCAGTGGAAACAAAGATCGTTTGGCGATTGTTTTATAAGTTGATTATGGAATTATTTATACGTTTGGCTGCCGCGACGTCACTGATAAAAGTTTCTGGGGTGTTTTTTATACACTGTGATAAAAGATGTGACTGACCGTGCCGTGCCCTTGCGTCATTTCGTATTGACCAGCAAGTAAACAGAAGAAATAATAACACAGATTACAAATTATCCATCGTTACTTAAGAAAAACATGAAGATATTTATTAGTAGCATCTAGTGTAGGAGATTACAAAACCAATACATATTTATGATCACTCCTCATCACACGTCGTCTTCCTTCTGAAGACCAGCGTTGGCCTGCTCGGCCAACACTATGCTGACCTGGGACCGTTACGCGACTTCGCAAAAACTTGCTTTTTTATATATTTTTTTGGGTTACATATTTGAATATCGAAAGTTAAAATATCTACGGGTAAAATGTCGATGTTCAAAATATCGAAAATTAAAATATCGATTGTATCACAATATCGAAAGTTGTTATACCTATGGTCAAAATGTCTAAGATTGAAATGTCGATTGATTAAAATATCGAATGAGTAAAAATATCGATAGCCAATATATCTAAGTTGTAAATGTCAACATATTTGAATGTCGAAAATTAATATATCGTACATACAAATCGGCTTTATTTATTGCTCCTTTCTCTTAATAGCATTTATTTTACATAATCTAGTCATTTTTGTTATGGTCACAGTTTTAACCTAACCGAACCAAATATTTTTGGTAATTCATGTTCAATAGGTTAGGTTAGGTTAGTATGACGTCAAGGCGCGAAGCGCCTAAACTGAGCGGAATAGGAGCTCCGCGAAGCGGAGCTCCGTCGACCCCGTCACGTGATAGTTCATACATAGGATTTTCGATACTCTGTACTTCGATATTTTGAACTTCGATGTTTATATCTTTCGATGTCACTTTTGTAGATAAATATATTTTCGATATATTGGACGTAGATTATCTAACCATTCGACAATATAAACTTTCGTTATTTTAATTTTCGATATTTCGATACAGTCGATATTTTAATTTTCGATATTTTGGACATCGACATTTTACCCGTAGATATTTTAACTTTCGATATTCAAATATGTAACCATTTTTTTGTCATAACTTGTAATTGTTTACTATAAAACTGTTTTTGCGAATAGCCTTGCTAGCTTATTCCTTGCTTACAGAGAAAGAAGGGTGTACCTACAATCTTACCCAACAGTTCGAAAATAAAGAGGGTAAATTCCGCTTCCTGAAAACACTTGTGAAATAGTTATTTGTGATACGAGGTTGATAAGTAAGCTTTTACAAATGAGTTGATGAGTGATAAACCCGAGCCGCAAGCCGAGGGTTTTCATCGTCACGAGGTTGTAAAACCTTGCCAAACGTGTGTCATACGACGTTCTTCAATATATTTGTGAGAAAACAGGCAATGAATAACACAAAATTGAAAAATAAAAACAAAACAACGCCGTTTTACAAAAATGGCGCGTCCGTAACGCTCATGTGTAAGTTTTTTAGGGTTCCGGAGCCAAAATGGCAAAAACGGAACCCTTATAGTTTCGCCATGTCTGTCTGTGTGTCTGTCCGTCCGCGGCTTTGCTCAGGGACTATCAATGCTAGAAAGCTGTAATTTTGCACGAATATGTATGTCTATGCCGACAAAATAGTACAATAAAAATTTCAAAAAAAAAAAAATTGTGTACAGTCAAGGGCAAAGATATCGAAACGGCCAAAGTAGCAAAAATATGTACACGACTTTATGCATTTAACATTAAGGCCGTGTATACATATTTTTGCAACTTTGGCCGTGTCGATATCTTTGCCCTTGACTGTACCTCCCATAGACGTAAAGTGGGGGTGATTTTTTTTTCTCATCCAACCTTGTAGTGTGGGGTATCGTTGGATAGGTATTTTAAAATCATTAGAGGGTTGCTAAAACGATTTTTCGATTCAGTGGTTAGTTTGCAAAATATTCAACTTCCCTTTAAAATCTAAACCGGTGGGTGGAAAAATTTGAAAAAATTCAAAATGGTAGTAAGTATTTAAAACTTTCAAGGAAAACTATAACGGCTAAGTTTTCTTGACAATTATTAGTAGTTTTACTCTTAAATAGCAGCCTAAGGTATAAAATATACCTAAACTTAGAAGATCCCAACTAATATTATAAATGCGAAAGTAACTCTGTCTGTCTGTCTGTTACGCTTTCACGTCGAAACCACTGAACCGATTTTGATGAAATTTCGTATATAGGTAGTTTGAATCCCAAGAATAAACATGGGATACCTTTTATTTCGGTAGAGGGCGCCACCGCGCGATAACCTAGATCCGCGCAGACGGAGTCGCGGGCATAAGCTAGTTCCGTATAAAATACGAAATCCTTAGAAAAATATTACTTATTTTTTTCGTAATGGCTACGGAACCCTATTTTGACGTGTCCGACACGCTCTTGGCCGGTTTTCTTACAAGTCTGACTAGGCTTTAAGGTCATTGCTCGTAATGCGGTCCACAACTATAAGATAAGTCCAACACCCGCGAACAGTGTTTACAAGACCGCCTGTTTGTTGCAGGAGGGTCGGATGCTATCATATGATAGACGGAAACTTCCGACGGAGTAACTGTTCGGAAATCAATATAAAAATAATATAATGTACTATTAGTTTGACTAGATCTATGCGAGAGCGACATGTTCGCCCACAGGCCTGACAAGAGAAGTCTACGGATGTTCGTGCTGAACCAAAGACGTTGTGCACAGGCGACACGCCAAAATTCGTCTGGAACAGACGCGTAGGCCTAATAAATGACTATTAGGTAGTTTATAAATTTTGAAAAAAAAAATACCAATCCTCTATATTGTATTCCAATTCAATTTATGAAAAGTGTAAACAAAGACGCCATTAACCCGACCACAGACATTTAGTGATGTGAAAACCTAGAACCTATTGCAAAATAATTAATCTGTTCAGTAAATCGATTAATTTATATAA
The DNA here is from genome assembly GCF_025370935.1 of Choristoneura fumiferana. Lineage (NCBI taxonomy): Eukaryota > Metazoa > Arthropoda > Insecta > Lepidoptera > Tortricidae > Choristoneura > Choristoneura fumiferana. Next base: position 862,104 of record NC_133472.1, on the reverse strand, counting down.
TGAAAGTAGTTTTGCCTATTTTGTTATTTACAATACTTTATTTAATTCCAAATACGGTTTATTCAATTATAAAAGCAGCTATTTTTTAATTGTAAGGTAAGTCAATGTAATATTTTCCACCATCTCTACGCTAGTCTATGCTACTACAGATTATACGAGTACACATGTTTCATTCAAGAAATAACGTCAGATTTTGAAGAGAATTTTTCAAATGAAAAATAAATATTGGAATCAAGTGAATTTTGGTGATAAAAGTGAGAGGCTTTTTTAAATCTCGATTTAAGGCTTAAACTGACAGTTCTTGTATGGATCTGACAGGACTTAAGGCCACTTAAACCTAGATTAAAAAGCCTGCAAGTGACATATTTATTTATTATATTTTTAGTACTTGTTGTTATAGCGGCCACAGTAATACATATTCTGTGATAATTTCAAGTGTCTAACTATTACGACTCGAGAAATAGAGCCCTGCGACAGACGGACGGAAAGACAGACAGAGAGCGGGGTCTCAATAATTGGGTTCCGTTGGCACCCTGTGGGTACGGAACGCTAAAAAGAGAGTTGGGGTGTCTGAGGCATTTTGTTTAATAATTCATCGGATATTTCGGATCGGCCAAGGTTATCAAAAATATCGAAACTTTAATTCAGAATAGGGTGCACGTGCCGACGATTTTTGACCACCTTGGCCGCCCGAAACGTCGGATGGTGACTGAACAAGCTTCGCACTTGTCACTACTAAAGTCACGTAAAGATTCAGGCGATCTGTACCCTTAGTGTAAGTTTTCGGTTACAAAATACGTCTCGATCGCGTTCGCGTTAAAATCTCAATTTATATGGAAACACGAACAGCGCCATCTAGCGGAACGTTTGCGAGGAATCGGCTTGTGTTCTACGGAAAATTTGGCTTCATGGCATGGGTGTTGCGTCGCTCTCGGACGCAAGAGTTACCGCTATGTCATCATACAGCGGGGGGTCCTTATCGAATTGACATTCGAGTACATTTCCAAAGCAGCAAACAACGATAGCGGGTTATTGGTCATTACCAACGCCAATAAACTGATAAGTTATATTTAGCTGGCGTTAATTGTCTGTGAGATGATGCAAAATAGTTTGAAAACAATCTGTGACGCGGGGAACGGTTAGCGCGGAGTTAAGGTTTAAGTAGCATTTCCACCAGAGATGTGCGAGGATGTGTTGTGAGGGATGTGTTTTTCATTAGCCAATAGAAACGCTTAATTTACACATCCTCGCACAGCATATCTCTGGTGGAAACAGCTAAGCGGAGCGAGGCGAGGTAAATGAAGATCTTTAAAATCTTTTTTTAAGGAAACAGGTATCCTAACCCCGCCGTCGCTTTATTTTTTTGAAATAATCATGTGTTAGGAAGAACATATGTGATTTTTACACTAACGTCGATAAGCCAAAGGCTACCAGAAACACAGGGAAGTTTAAAGTTCCATCTTACAGACTGGCTAAAACCAAAAAGTCCTTTCTGGGACATTGCATACGTTTTTATAATAAAATTCCAAAAAATATAACAAATGAAACGGATACAAAATTCAGATCTATTGTCAAGAAGACATTAATATCTAAGGCGTATTATGGGATAGAAGGATATTTGGAAATAATTCCGATCCGCATATCCCTCAAATAGCGAACCTACTGTGTTAAAAATAAGTTGTGTTAAATACTTCTGATGTATAGATATCATTTAATAATATTGTAAATCTGTTTAAAAAATATTATCTCTTGCCGGATTCTTCTCAACAGAGTTTTTCCGAAACCGGTGTAGATTTTCTTTGACATTCATAAGTGCTTGTTATAGCCTAAATTGTAAATATTTTGACTTGACTTTGAAGCGGGTGAAACGCTGCTTTATCGTTACACCGATATCATAGCGTAAAGTGGCCTTTTGGCAAATCTTTTATCTGCTAATCTATCTGTCTGAATTAGCTCGTTAAAGTGGCAATGTGCAGGCCATATAGCACAGAGAACAGTACCACTACCATGAGTTTACAGTGACCGTACTCGACAGCGACGGCGTAAATTATTTGTATGGAGAATTGTACAGTACCACTACCATGAGTTTACAGTGACCGTACTCGATAGGTCGCTATCGAGTACTGTCACTGTAAACTCATGGTAGTGGTACAGCGCCCCTACAAATAATTAACGCCGTCGCTATCGAGTACTGTCACTGTAAACTCATGGTAGTGGTACAGCGCCTCTACAAATAATTTACGCCGTCGCTATCGAGTACTGTCACTGTAAACTCATGGTAGTGGTACAGCGCCCCTACGAGTACAAATAATTAACGCCGTCTCCATCGAGTACTGTCACTGTAAACTCATGGTAGTGGTACAGCGCCCCTACGAGTACAAATAATTAACGCCGTCTCATCGAGTACTGTCACTGTAAACTCATGGTAGTAGTACAGCGCCCTACAAATAATTAACGCCGTCGCTATCGAGTACGGTCACTGTAAACTCATGGTAGTGGTACAGGCCCTTTATGTACTACGAAGTGCAAACTTCGAACTTCGTATCTTGCCGTCCCGCTGACGCTTATATTATTTAAAACGAGAGCGAGAGGGACGGTACGATACGAAGTACGAACTTCAAGTTTCGAATTGCGTAGTAGCCCACAGGCCGTTGGGGCGGAAAGTTCTCGAATGGAAACCGCGTGCCAAGCGCAGCCTATGAATTTGTACTGTCATTGAGCTATTGCCTATTATTACTACGTAGTACTACGTAGTAATAATAGCTCGACGTGTACTGTCAAGTTAGTAAAATGACTATGGTCGCTCTTCTAAATTGTATTTACATTTTCAGTGCTATGGCTTCGTGGGAACTATCTTTAAACCAGTGGTTCCAACAGTGGTCCGAGTGGATTCCCAGGGATCCACGGGAGACCAGACGGGGGTCCACGTTGGCGTTAAAAAAAATGGGTGGGCAGAGGGCCTACTACGAAGTTCGAAAATCGAAGTTTGTATCGTACCGTCCCTCTCGCTCTCGTATGAAATAGTATAAGTGTCGGAGGGATCGAACGGCACGAACTTCGATTTTCGAATTTCGTAGTAGCCCTGCAGGGGGTCTACCGAAAACAATAAATCTTTGATAGTGCAATGGTCTACGAGAGAAAAACGTTTGGGAATGTCTCTGTTAAACCATCTCGTTGTGAAAAGAGGGCGACTGCTGCAACGCGCGCACTGTCGCGTTGCTCCGGGAAGAAGGGCTACGTATCAGCCCGAAACATGTCGAGCTAAACTCGATTTAAGACGCGAGTTATCCGGTCTTATTTCATTAAACATGAGCGAGTCTCACGGTAGTTTCAATTTTTAACATACTATCGTACATATTCGATTTTTCTTTACATAATTATTAAAAAAATGCATCACCGAAATATGCACGCGCATAACTTCCGAACGCCTGAAATAAATTGGGTTGGTTTATTTAGTTCGTTAATGTATGGAATTAAAAAAAGCTTTTACTCGAAGCTTTGTTTCAGCCAGTGGCGTAGCTGGGCGCGGGCGGAGTGGGCCTTCGCCCACGGCCTCGCACTTATAAGAGCCTCACGAGGCCTCTATGCGATGCGACCATAGAAAAGGGGCCTCGCTGATACGACTTGGCCCACATTAGTCCATGCTACGCCACTGATTTCAGCTTTTATTTTAATTTAAGTAAAACTTTTTTTTTACTTTTTAGTAGGTACTACAGCCAAATATGTGGTCTACCACCCTAAAGTTGATAATCGTTTGCATGTCATAAAACAATAATGCCAATAGACGTGTCTGTCAACTTGAAAGTTCGACTTTAGCGACATGTCCATTTGATGGGAACTTGTTTAAAAATTGATAGACCACTTATTTGGCTGGCGGTACATCATTCTAGTAGAATTTGATTGCTACGACGATATGCCAGCAAGTTGCTAGATCGTTCGAGCACCGCAGTGGAATGTTACTGTGCCCTTAGTGAAAGTTTTCGGTTACAAAATACGTCCCGATCGCGTTCGCGTTAAAATCTCAATTTGTATGCAAACACGAACAGCGCCTCTAGCGGAACGTTTGCGATGTACGTGTTTCCATACAAATTGAGATTTTAACGCGAACGCGATCGGGACGTATTTTGTAACCGAAAACTTACACCAAGGGTACTGGATTATTTGAGTGAGACAGGGCTTAAAAACTTTTCTAGCCAACAAATCGTTCGTGAGTGACTTTACAAAATATACAGGGTGTCACTAAACAATCATTTTATTTTTCAATAAAGATTAAACGTAATTTTCAATGTATGCAATACAATTCTAAATTGACGGCACTTTGACAAAATAATGTTCTTAAAGATATGTCTGCAAATGCTTAAATATTACAGACCCCTGTACCATGAGACGGGCGTTAATACCGCCATGTTTGTTACGATTTAACGATTAAACTTTAAGGATCAATAAATTTACTAAATTAAAGTTATTTGAAAGTATGATTGGTTTTTTGTAGTCTTTTTATTTTTTTTATTTCAACACCAAATTTGTTACTTTTACGGGTATCCCGTGAAACCATATCGAAAATACAAACGGAGACATGGATGCACGAATAACCAGATAAAGAGACCAGCGCTGGGAATCGAACTCAGGTCCTCAGCAATCCGTGCTGCGTGCTGTAACCCCAGCCATGGACAACAGCCAGCAATGGTGTAGGGGTTATAGCACGCAGCACGGATTGCTGAGGACCTGGGTTCGATTCCCAGCGCTGGTCTCTTTTTCTGGTTTTTCTGTGCATCCATGTCTCAGTTTGTATTTTCGTTATTTGAAAGTTACTAAATTAAATCGGTCCACCCGTTTAAGAGCTACGGTGCCACAGACAGACAGACAGACACACATAGCGGTCAAATTTATAACACCCCTCTTTTTGCGTCGGGGGTTAAAAATAAAACAGTATTTTAGTAGCTAGGTAAAAGATCTCGGAATCTGTTGGCTAAACATGCAAGAATTTAAAGCGTCACTTTACAAAAAAAAAAACAAGAAAAACCGCGGAAGATTTTTTTTTCTATTTGAATATTGGTAAAAGATTAGCTATTTATTACTTATTAATAGGAACCTGACTACGAAGCTTGAGGTGCCGTGTTCGATCCCCGGCCGGGGCAGATATATGTATGAATAATACGAATGCTTGGTCTAGGGCAGGGTTACTCAAAGTGGGGTACGCGAACCCCTAGGGGTTCGCTATTCGACGGTAGGGGGTTCGCGACAAGGTTTACGTGACTCCAAAAACCACCAGGCTGCAAGACTAGCAAGATGATTAAGATTGGTTTTTGGAGTCTTTTTGTATTTTTTATTTCAACTCCAAATTTGTTCCTTATTTGTTGTTGTTTGTTTCAGTTTGTATTTTCGTTGGCAAGATGATTCTTACCTATATTTGTTACCTTTTATTGAAATAAATAATATACATTATATTATGATGATAAGCCGTGGTGGCCTAGTGGTTTGACCTATCGCCTCTCAAACAGAGGGTCGTGGGTTCAAACCCCGGCTCGCACCTCTGAGTTTTTCGAAATTCATGTGCGGAATTACATTTGAAATTTACCACGAGCTTTGCGGTGAAGGAAAACATCGTAAGGAAACCTGCACAAACCTGCGAAGCAATTCAATGGTGCGTGTGAAGTTCCCAATCCGCACTGGGCCCGCGTGGAACTATGGCCCAAGCCCTCTTGCTCTGAGAGGAGGCCTGTGCCCAGCAGTGGGACGTATATAGGCTGGGATGATGATATTATGATGATGATTGAAATAAAAATAACCTTACTTTCTCCAACAGTCAATTTTATTACTTTCTTTTGAGGGGGGGGAGGTAGGGGTTCGCTATAGTCTAGAAACTTTAACAGGGGTACGTGGAGCCATAAGTTTGAGAAACCCTGGTCTAGGGTCTTGGATGTTTAATAGGTATGTATTTAAGTATCCACAGTACAGCTTTGCTTAGTTTGGGACTGGGTCAATTGGTGTCAAGTGTCCGATATTATTATTATGTATGTCTTTAAAGAGGGCGATTTTGGGCGCTTTCTTTGGATGTACGAGTGAAATGCCGTTGTCACCGCTTGGTGCTTCGCGGGGCGGACCGCCCCCTCCGCCCTCCCTTACGTCGCCACTGGGTCAAAGACACCCTGTAGATCGATAATGTGTAAATCGAACTTATCTGCAAGTTGCTAAATAGGCCAATACCTTGACCTAATGGCTAATAGATAACGCGTCATTTAGATCTATCGTTGGTTATGAAACAGGAAATATTTGACGAAAATCATTTCAATCATGAAATACTCAGCGGGGTCTTAGTGAACGTGGCAAAAACGGAACGCGGCCATCTTGCAAATCTTTACTTGAAAATCGCTTTTTAGGGTTCCGTAGCCAAGTGGGAAAAAACGGAACCCTTAATGGCTTCGTCATGTCTGTCAGTCTGTCCGTCCGTATGTCACAGCCACTTTTTTTCGAAACTATAAGAACTATACTGTTGAAACTTGGTAAGTAGATGTATTCTGTGAACCGCATTAAGATTTTCACACAAAAATAGAAAAAAAAACAATACATTTTGGGGGTTCCCCATACTTCAGAATCTCGAAAAAAAATTTTTATCGACCCCATACCTGTGGGGTATCTATGGATAGGTATTGAGGTTTCTAATATCATTATTTTCTAAACTGAATAGTGTGCGCTACAGACACTTCCAAAGTGGTAAAATGTGTGTCCCCCGCTGTAACTTCTAAAATAAGAGAATGATAAAACTAAAAAAAATACATGATGTACATTACCATGCAAACTTCCACCGAAAATTGGTTTGAACGAGATGTAGTAAGTAGTTTTTTTTAATACGTCATAAATCTTAAAGTAAAGGAAACTTTTATATTTTGTTACTTGCTGCTACGGAACCCTTCATGGGCGAGTCAGACTCGCATTTGGCCGCTTTTTTGTATCTTTTGCTCCCCTCCTCCGGAGCAGCTGCGACCGCGATGCCGTGGTGGCCTAGTGGTTTGACCTATGGCCTCGCAAGCAGAGGTTCGTGGGTTCGCACCCCGGCTCGCACCTCTGACTATTTTGTAATTCATGTGCGAAATTACACATGAAAAAAAGGCAGATACCTGTCATGAAGCTTGTGGAAGTATATTTTATTTATTTATCGATAATATATAAAAAAAGACATTTGCAAGTAGACTGTACGAAATCGGAATCATTAATAATCTACGTAGGCATCGATCCTGATTTTAAAAAAAACCGGCCAAGAGGTTGTCGTACACGCCCAGGATAGGGTTCCGTAGCCATTACGATAAAATCAAATAATATTTTTCTACGGATTTCGTATTGTGTACTGAATCTTCCAAGTTTAGGTATATTTATACCTTAGGCTGCTATTTACTCTTAAACTACTAATAATTCTCAAGCAATCTTACCCGCTATAATTTTCCTTGTAAATTTGATATATTTACTACCATTCTGATTTTTTTCAAATTTTTCCATCCAACAGTTTTGATTTTAGAGGGGGGGGACGCTCGATTTCAATTAAAATTTGCACTTTAAAGTTGAATATTTCGCAAACAGATCACTGAATAGAAAAATTGTCACCCCGCCAATGATACTCCACAATATAGGGTTAGTCGAGAGAAAAAAAACACCCCCACTTTATGTCTATGGGGGTTTTTTTTTTTACTTTTTTTATTGTACTTCTTTGTCGGCGTGACTGATATGTATATTCATGACAAATTACAGCTTTCTAGTACTAACGGTCTCTGAGCTTACCCGCAGACAGACAGACAGACAAACATGGCGAAACTATAAGGGTTCCTAGTCGACTACGGAAAAAATGTAGGTCACAGGCCTCCTCTCAAAATACGAGGACTTGAGCCATAGTTCCCACGCGAGCTCGTGCGGATTGGGAACTTCACGCACACTGCACGTACGTGCAGGTTTCCTCACGATGTTTTCCTTCACTTTAAAGCTCATGGTAAAATTTAAAATGTGAATTTGCACGTAATTCCCGAAAAACGCAGAGGTGCGAGTCCGGGCTCGAACCCATGTTCCTTTGCTTGAGAAACCACTAGACTACAATGGGTATCTTTTTTCATATTAAACATATGGTATATCAGTTTTTAAGATACTTGCAGAAATATTACACCACCCATATACACGGTGCTAACAAATTAGGTAAGTGGGCCAATCCACTATTTTACCGACACTTTGGGCGTCTCCTGCGTTACCAAAAAATCGTACTTCCAACAAGATATTTCACGGTTTCATAGGTTGAACTTACGTAAGATGGCATGTATTCATGTACACCATCTATTAAATTACAGAAAAAACATGTTTACTTACAAAAATCTGCAATTGTTTGAAAAATGTCGCGGACAGATTAGTGTCGGTAAAAAAGTTGATTGCCCCAAGTACCAATATTTTAAGAGAGTTAAATTAGATCAAAACAATTAACTTTAAATATAAATTAAGAAAAGTTTTAACACAATATTTTTGTTTGAATTTCCTGAACAAAATAAATAAATTATCATTCCGCCCAAACATATCAGCCTGTGCATTTGAGTGACAAGATATTTAAAGGATTGAAAAACATACATAAAATCACGCCTCTTTCCCAACGGGGTAGGCAGAGACTACATCCTTCCACTTACTACCATTCTGGCATACAAATAAAAAGTAACTATTAGTACTTATATACCAAATGAATGTAAATGATCATATGTCCTTGCTAATTGTTTCATATTTGCTGTGAATTATTTGCGAGATAGCGCTTCTTACCATACACATATTAGTAATCTGTGCCATACATGCAAATCTGGCCATAGAGTTGCCACTCTTTTTCTATATAGGTACTTATACTCTTTGGTCAAAAGTGTTTTTCAATAAAAAGACACGTCAATATCGTTTACCTTCTTTCTAATGCTAAAAAAAATGAAGTATAAGTGAACTGGCCAGTAACTCGTGACAGTGAAGACAGTCAAAGAAGTTTTAAATCACTGACTATTCATAATTTTACGCAGTAAAGTTGATTCTCTAATTATCTCCAAAAAGTAACAAACTTTTCCATATTTTATACTTAAGTCTACTCCTAAAGATGAGTACTATCAGCTGTAAAAATATTGGTACCTAATTAGTTAGCACCTTATATTTATTTAACAAATAATATATTAAAGATTCATTATCAGCCTCTACTATCCAAAATTGAGCAATGACCTTTGTATTTAGAATAGAATAAATTCATTTCACATTTAAACAAGACTAAGTGGGTGAGGCTGGGTACCTACTGCCTTTTTGCAACGTAACATTTGGCAACCTGATGGGCTACTGCGAAACTCGCAAATCGAAGTTCGTATCGCTCCATCCCTTTCACTCGCGTATTAAATGACATAAGCGCCAGCGGGACGGCAACACACGAAGTTCGAGTTTTACACTTCGTGATAGAGGGGCCAGTGTATTCATTTTGCAAACTCTAAAACTGTAAATATTTCAGGATTTATTTCAGGGCCATCGTGTAGAATCCTTTAGGTTAGGTTAGTTTTATTAAAATCCTGAAATATTTACTGTTTCAGAAATATTAAACAGTTGGGAAATGAAACAGGTTGCCAAATGTTATTCGCTGAAACATTAGTAAACGGTGAGGCTTATGCTTTGTCTTGGTCTTTCATTTTAGCAAAAGAAAATGATAGAAATACAGTTACAGCATAGCATAAACCATAGTAAAATAGAAGCAGCACTGCAGGAGTTGGTCAAATTCAAATATCAAATCATTTATTCAGTAACTACCAGTGCTTTCGGAAATACCATCATTGTTTAGAAAAAAGTGCCGCAAGAAACTTGGCAGAAAGCCATTATTTCAAAATGAAATAATTACAAATAAAATAATTTATTGAATCAGGCGTTACTTTGCGGAGGTCCATATCAATGAACTAAAATAATTTCCTTGCTCACCCGCGACCTTACGATAGCTAAGCTTAAGCAAAATATGCGTGTTCATGCAGTTCCTGCTACCAGTTGTTAGACACTTACCAGTTGTTTGAGTCTAACAACTGGTAGCATGGTGTACGGTTGTGTCACTCTGAAGATGAGCGCTGGTTGAGTTCGAAACGCGTCAGTGTAGTGTGGTGGTGGTGATAGATGGGTTTGTGTGATTTGTGTGTGTTCTTACAGTGTGGAGGTGGAGGAACTGCATGAACACGCATATTTTGCATAAGCTTAGCTATCGTAAGGTCGCGGGTGAGCAAGGAAATTATTTTAGTTCATTTACAAATAAAATACTTAAAAACTTACAGTGTTAAATTAAAGAAAAAATTAAATGAAAAGAACAATAATAATGTATGGTGTCCCTTAGTTACAAAACGAAAACCCTAACTATATCTATGTTCAGTGTAGAATGCTTCTGTCATAAATAAATAAAAAAAATGATTCTGAATATACATTGAAATGTCAACACATGTCCAGATTTTTGTGTTATTGTCAATTATTTTCTTGCTGCTGTCAAACTGTCAACCGCAACCCTGTGCAACTGACATTGGCCCAAGCCTTAAGGCCGCCATCAAGGGGAATAATAATAATAATAACACATCCAGAATCAATGACTAACGTTATAGTGTGAGTAAAAAGAGATAGTAAATGTGATCAGTAGTGTCCGCTCATTAAACAACATGTGTTCTGTATCAAATTTTACCATGCACAAGGGGATATACGGAATATGGTAATAGTAAAACTGTAAAGACCAGTAGGGCTAATACGAAATTTGAAAATCGAGGTTCGTATCGTACCGTCCCTCTTGCTCTCGTATAAAATAATATTAGCTACAGCGGGACTGTACGATACAAAGTTCGAATTTCGTAGTAGCTCTACAGTACTGTAGTATTATCTTGTCTTCTTTTAAGTGTTACTCTTCCCAGGGAACTACTTGTGCTTGCATTTCGTGTGCGATCTGGTCACACACATTCCACTAAATTATTTCCTAAATTTGATGAGAGTAGTACAATCACCCTTGTGTATAGGTTGTAATAAGACTGAAGACCTTCATTTTCTTCTGGAATGTGATCAGAATAAGGACACCAGAAACAGTTATCTGGATGGTATGGATCTGTTGAATGGAAGTGTAAATGTCATTCTGAGTCAACCACTTTCAGAAGAAGCGATGCGGATTTACAAGTTCATCAGACGGGCCTTTGCATCCAGAGATTAGGTTTCGGCACAAGAGAGTGTAACATGTGATGCCCCCCATGAGGCTGGCATAGTCACATTTAGTGTACTGAAGCCTCGTTAAAATATAAGATTAAAAAAATAAAATAAAAGTGTTACTCCATTATGCCATTATGTGGACATATTTCCTGCAGATAGTAAAAACCAATGACTTTTGTATTAATTCTAATATAATTAATGATGCATTCTTAAGAATTGATTTTTAATATATCCAGGAGAGAATTATCCATATTCAAGAGCAGATTCAGCTTTATAGCTGGTCAGCATCACATGGTCAAACTGTAGTTTATTTTGCACAGAGGCATCTTTACCTATAGTGTAGGGTGTGCGTTGCACACGGGCGCAGCAGTGTTAGGGGTGCCCACTGGCGTATCGGGTTATTTTTAGAAACATCCTGGGGTGGGTACTAGACCATACTGGGGTGGACACGGCACACCCGGCCCCCCTCTCTATGTACGCCTATGTGGGCGCCGGGGGCGGCACGTTGTACCTATTCCATTTTGCCCGCGCGCTTCGTAGATGGCGCTAAAGTAATAATTGCACAAGGGCGCTACATGGGCTAAAGACGCAGCTGATTTTGCAAAAACAGTGAAACTCATTGATTGTAAAATAATAAAATCAATTTTATTGTATTGTGTTGTTGCAGAAAGATATTAATCAAGATCAGAAAAATATTGACTGTTGTCAGGGCAACTCCCATGACCACCTCCCCCCCTCCCTGAATCCCCCTTGTCCATATTACCTCTTTAAGTTTCTTGCCAGATTTTCCACAAAGGTTTTTTCAAGCCAGTAGTAGATTTTTTTAACATTCATAAGTGCTTTAAAGCCTAAATTTAACAGATATTTTGACTTGACTATGGTTCATCAAAATGGATACTGTGACTTTCTTATAAAAAAAGTGGTTAATGTAAGGTAAGACCTAAAAAAAAATAAGAATCTTTTTAACATAAGTTAAGTAAGTGAAGTTTTGATGTTACTAACTTTAGCAGAACTAATACAGTGGACACATTTTGTCACAAAGTATTCATCTATTCAGTTAGTTAAAAATAGTATTAATTACTATTTTCATTGTGCTTTTAGAACTATTCCAGTCAGCCGTGTTGTATGTTTTTTTAATGCCAACCCTAGCCATACCAGTTCAAATAGCTCTTAAAACATGTATTTCTGACAACTTATGTAAATACTAAAAAAAACCCTCGCTTGGCCGGCAGAATAGATTATAAGTACATGGCAGGTTACACGTCGTAAGTTGAACATCTAAAAACTAAAAAAGTTTACTAAAGCTTTTGACTTCTGAATTTCTTATTAAAAATAACGTATTATATGAGACAATAGTACAAGAAGCAAGTTTAAAATCTCGATCAAATCTTTTGCAATATGTATTTGTGATAGACCTGCAGTAAATTTAAATAAACAAGTGAAAAGAAATACTTACCAGACGCGTTCAAAAAACTTTCGTGTTGTTAACCACAAAAATCACCCGCAACGTCTTTCAAACTTCTAAGATAATCAAGAAAGTTACTTTCACAATTCTATAAAGAAATTACTCGTAATTTTAATTGTTCAAGTCGCTTATTTGTTGTGCATTGTACAAAGTTAAGACCACATGGTACGAAAATAACATCAAGTTAGAAAGAAACTGTCACTTGACATTACCGTAGTAAATTAGAGAGTCCATGGCAGTCACAGAAAACTTGACAATATCCATAGACAACTTAAAAATGTCGAATAATATCGAAATCATTTTTTATGTAATTTTTACTCCAACGATTTTAAAGATTTTAACTTAAATATTTCAATGTAACATTAACATAGAGCACTTACCGGTTTAAAAACTCTGCAAAAGTTTCAGTAACAAGTCGAAAGTAACTTCGTTGCGTAGCAGGCTGACTAGTGTAAGTGTATCAAGAAATTAATTGATTCAATAGTTGTATTTGAAGTTAACGTGTGACGGAGATAAGCACTTTGAGAGAATGAAATAGCAATATGTTATGCCGACGGAATAGTCTTGATACTTTTGAGACGTGCTTAAGTTTTTATAAAATAATCTATAATGCCGAATAATTAACATGAATTTGAAACTCCCGTTTTAGTATCTGAATTAGTTGGTTAATAATAATATCTTTAATTTAAAATATTATATTTGCGTTTTCATAACCATTTAAAATCTATCAAAGAAGCCTCTAAATTTCCTAAAGTAACCCGGTTTACGTATCTGGGAAATATCATTTGATCGATCTTCATTACAGGGGAGCTACTACAAAACAAGCAAAACCAAAGTTCGTATCGTACCGTGTGGATGGTACAATTGGTACACCATTACGAACTTCGGTTTTGTGAATTTTGTAGTAGCTCCTATTTATCATCTCAACTCGTAAAATAATATTTTCACCGGCAAGGGCCATACTACGAAATTCGAAAATCGAAGTTCGTAGTCGTTACCATCCCTCTCACTCGTTTTAATATAGTGTATTCAACTTCGAGAGCCCGAAATCAGGCGATCGCCTTACTATCGTGTCAGGTACTACGAAACTCGAAACTCGAAGTTCGTGTCGTGCGGTCCCTCTGACACTTATACCATTTAATACGAGAGGGAGAGGGATGGTATGATACGAACTTCGAGTTTCGAGTTTCGTAGTAGGCTAGTAGCCCTGCTGTACGGTTAGCTAGCTAGCATCTTGGTCGCCGATACGTGTCTTACGAATTTTCGTTTCCTATTTGTTGAATTTTACATTTTTGAACTGTTCTTGTTAATACGCGAGATGTAAATTTAGCTTGGTCGGGTAGTACAAACATTTATGGCCACTTTGCCAGTACCAAGTATTGGTCGTCGTTCGCACATCCTTATCAGACCGGCGGCCGCTGCGCGCGAGCACGTGGTGTATGGTGGCCCCACTGTCCCAGAACTTTATAAAAGGAACTCGCTCAGGCTAGCTCCCATCGCTCAATCAAACACAACACGCTTCGCCCAACCGAAATAATGTCGCATCCAAAAGAAGGTAATTTTTTTCTTTTACCAACTAACAAAACAAGGTCCCTACTAACCGCCCGAATACAATACCAACCAGCGCAGGATGACACTATCGTAAAATGAGGTTCTCAATTTTGTCGGGTTATGTTACGCAGAATACGGCCTTGGTTGAAACGGAACAGTGTTAAATTTTTTTTCATTGATGTATTTGATTTATAATTTTACGCCTGACCTCGAAGACCTAGTCTGACAAAAATTAAGATATATTTTATGACTGTCATTTAGCCAGAAATAAAGATTGTGTGCTTACCGTTATACCGTCATACTTTACTTAGATTAACCGATACTTTACTATCGTAACTAACATACCAAATCATTATTGTATTTTTTATTTATCCAAGAACCTTGATTTAATGTTATTACGATTAGGATTCTGCCTTTGCTAAATCCTGTAGGTACATTTGCATATCTATTATAAGCGTCTTCATCAACGTAAAAAACATATTTTATGTACTATCAGCCAAATAAGTGGTCTCTCAATATTTAAACAAGTTCCTATCGCTCGAATATGTCGCTAGTCGAACTTTCAAGTTGACAGACACGTCTTTTGGCATTTTTGTTTTATGACATGCAAACGATTATCAACTTGTAGTTGGTAGTTGGTAGACCACATATTTGGCTGACTGATGGTACATTAGTCTTCTAGCAACTTTGATTCCATCTTTGCCGATATAAAAAAAGTTTGGTAGTTTAAATAAAATACGTGTAAAATAGTTGCCATTGCGCTTTCCATTGCGGCCTATTTACTGACTACCTAAATAAATGATTTAAATTTGAATTTGTTTATTGCAATTTTTGTTTAAAATGTTACCTATGCCTACCTAAATATGTCTAAATTAAATCTCAAATAGGTACATTATGTATACTTTAACTAATTTAATATTATAATTTGGAAACATTCACAGTAAGTAAGTACCTATATTGCACTCAGCAATTTTCACGGAACTCCACTCCAAAATTAACGGTAAAAATTAACGCTCATTGGGGCAATATTCACACGTGACTATCAAATTCTGGATATTTTCCTAAAATTTCTAAATTTTCAATTAAAAAAAAACAAATTTCGGCTACGATATATATGGCAAAAAAAAACAAAAATACCTCGGCTATCACCCCCTAAAAGCTTTGCACGTAGCTACCAAACACCCTGTATACCACGCTACAAAAAAAAAAAAATAAACTATCTGATTTATTTTATCTAGGTATTTTTTTTATGAACGATTCGTATTTTATTTTCCTCAGCCATATCCATTCCATATTGTAGGTAAGCATGTATGTTTATTTAGCCTAAATAATTTAAGTCGAACTCAAATTTCACATGCCATATTTTAACGAAATAATCATAAACACTTATTTATACATACAAATGTAAACTGAATAAAAAGCTTGTAAACTACTTTTTTTTAAAGCTGGGGGGCCTCATTCAGCTTTGCCGCCCCGGGCCTCGTCCGCCAATGCCACTCCTATGACGGAACATGTAGTTAGTCAATCACCATATCGATTAGGTATGGGATGGGATACTATACAATGTCCAGTCACCAGCATTAATATCTGCCCCAGCGGAGCGTGCAAAAATATCTGACACGTCCTTCCGGCCCTAGAAATAGAGTCGTATCAGATCAGGTGCTGGTGATTGTACAGTTATGTTTAGCTTTTGTTTAAGTACCTACTCACATGAGTTAGAACCACCCAGAAGGGTTCCCACAGTCAATTTCATTATGAATTCCCTTATCAAGCAATGCGATGTCACTATGAACAATTTGCACAAAATTAAAAGTGTAGTATGGCAATTGACCACTTTTAGTGTTTAGCAGTAACACAATTAAACTTCCATTTCTTCCACTTCCATTCCATAATGGGTTACGACAACTTATAGTTGGTTTGATAGTACTTGACGAGACGAGAGACACGTGCAATTGTAGGTATAAACAATAATATTCCGCTTCTCGCCGGTTACAATTGGAATTGGCTCTAATTTTTGTTGTATTTAAATCTCTCAATAGAAGATTCAGGAGACCTTGATCGTTGTCATTTAATTGGTTGTAAAATACGTCATACACCATACCTAAGCGTATATCCTAACTAAAAGTAACAAAAATCACATAAGTACTTCGTGAAATCGTGACTGAAGTAACTGGAGAGATGTTCAAGAATCTGATAGCTATGAAAAAAATCTAAGAAAAAAAAAACTTTAGTAATCTCAGCGTATAAGAAATGTTTTTGGTAAAAAAAAAACATTTTACAAGCTTTTTTGTTGACTGTACTTTTATTGTCACCCAAACTACATTTGCGTACCAAATTTCAAGTCGATTCCATTAATCTTTGAAGAGTTCCGTCCTGCGGAGACGATCCTGGCTGGACTACCAAGATGTCACTACCAGATTATTGTATTGTCACTCAATTTACATAAGTATATTAAATTTCAAGTCAATCCAACACTGAAAGTTGGTCGAATTTAACTTTCAAGATTTGATTACAGACAGACAACGCCACAACGGGACAGGTGAAACTAAATAAAAGCTTGTAAAATGGTCTCGTTGAACTGTATCTTTCTGATATAACTCGTATTATATCGCTCCATGTCTTCGATCATCAATACGTAGTATCGTTCATCGAAGCTCTATGTCTTCCAACACTGATCTAGTGATATATGTAATCTAATGATACCTTACCTTAATCATATAATAATTTCTTTCATGGGTACGTACATAGGATCTTAAACTAGAATAAGATATTTCCAGAACATGAAACCCTGTAGTAAGACTAGTAGGGCAGGGCACTGCAACATAACTTACCTAAAGCTATTTTCATGGTATGCCGTAGTTGAATGCCAGGAAGAAAGTAGAAGAAATTTGGATTCTAATTAGGAAATTATTAAATACACATTACATTGGGGGGGTCCATGACGGATCCGAAGAAAATTGGATTTTAATTAGGGAATTACTAATAAAAAGACTAATAATAATTTACACAATGATCTGTTTTATTTTTTTAAATTACAAAATCACCAAATACTTTCAGTCGGTGGCTACAAGCTCGGCAGCCTGATCATAGAAGGCAAGACGAAGCAAGTATTCGACCTCCCTGAACACCCCAAGCATTGTTTGCTACTGAACAAGGACAGGATCACCGCTGGAGATGGAGTCAAGGCACATGACCTGGAGGGAAAGGCAGCCATCTCCAACCAAACCAATGCTAAAGTCTTCGAGATCTTGAAATCCGCTGGTGAGATTCTTTTTAATTTATAAAACCCATTACCTTGCTATCCTTCGACAACACGTGGAATAAAATAGAACATAACATGCATTATATTTTCATATATGACTTTTATGCTATATTTTAGGGCTTTTTTAAAAACTACTATATTATGTATACTATTTCTGCGCTGAAGCAGTTACAGCAAAAAGACTTTTTCTATAAATACTACTGAAATGCTTTTATTAGGTACTACAAAGTATTTTAGAATCAACTCGTGGCTCGTCTCACTATGTAAAAGATCGTGTTTTTTACTCATGACATAAACACAGACTCGGGCAACAAAATAAATGTGTTATCAACGACAAACATCGTTGTATGTCACACACAAGCTTATGCAATATGGAACAACCTTTCGTTAGGACATTATCTGCTTCGTATGTCACTAGGGTCAATGGAGATCAGCAAACTAGGTATGGACTAGCGAATAATATCAGCGATAGCAAAGTTCCAGAGTTAAGGCTGTTTATGTAATACAAGACCACCAGCCGGGAGGATCACTTCTTCCAAAAGATAATATGTACCTAGTTAGTGATTTACCGATTTATATCTTGCACCTTCGGCTTCACCGCTGAAACAAGGCTGAAACTCTCCATAATCCGTGAGAGTTTTGGAAAATCATTCCTCTAAATTCAAAAAAGTTTTGAATCGTGAGTTGTTTCTGTTCGAGCGTAATGAAACTGAAGCTCTATAAATTGAAACCGAGACAGCAAAACCTGACTGAAGGTAGCCCATAAAAAGTTATATCTTGGAATATGACTTTTACTAAACCTAAGATTTTAACAGGGCGACGCTTCTGATGATCTATGTATACTTCGTTTTTTAGCACTAGAAAAAGAGTAAACAATCTTGACATGTCTTTTATTGAAAACCCTAACTATATATAGATGAGCTACACTGTCTTAAAAATGACACGTCGAGATAGCTTAACTTCTTTCTAATGCTAAAAAAACAACCATGGTTACGGCAGGATATCCTCGATTTACCTGATATCCTGTGTGTAATAAGTAATAAATAATACAGGTTATTAGATCTATGGTGCCTAAATTCATTCAAATTCGATCCGCTATTTTAAAAGTAACAAACATGTACATTATGTAGACATACACACAAATACTCAGAAAC
Organism: Choristoneura fumiferana; assembly: GCF_025370935.1. NCBI lineage: Eukaryota > Metazoa > Arthropoda > Insecta > Lepidoptera > Tortricidae > Choristoneura > Choristoneura fumiferana. The sequence goes on along the minus strand of NC_133472.1, from coordinate 843,476 downwards.
TTCCGGATTAACAAGATTAATTAAAAAACTGAAATATAATTTCAGAATACTCTTGCTGTACCGTAAAATCGCGATTCCTCGTATATTTTACGTGGTAATAGCTAGCGGTAACATAACTTATTTGCTTAGATCTAATTTTATAGTAATGCATTAAAAAATATCTGATTCTCAGAGCCAATATAGTATTTTTATTGGAGTTGCCCGCTACTAAATTAAAGGCACAGTTTTGATGAATATTTCAATTTGCAGGTATCCATACGGCTTTTGAGAAACTGGTCTCGCCAACGGCTTTTCTATCAAAGAAATGCGACATGGTGCCCATCGAGTGGGTGACCCGTCGGCTGGCCACTGGCTCGTTTTTGAAGAGAAACCCTGGTGTACCTGAAGGCTTTAGGTTCACGCCCCCGAAGCAGGAGACCTTCTTCAAGGACGACGCCAACCATGATCCCCAGTGGTCAGAGGAGCAGATCGTATCGGCTAAATTCAAGTTCAACGGTCTTGTTATCGGTAAGTTTTTTTACCAAAAAAACTATTTTCGCACAGAAAGTGAGGGAAAAAACAAGAAACCGAATACACTTTATAAATACTACAAAACTGTTACTAAAAATCTGCCATGTGGGTTTTCCGACAGGTAAAATATCGCTAGATGGCGTTAGTATCGTGAGGTTCGTTTGACGTTTCAGTCTTGCTTGCGGTTGGCTCATTTAGTTATTTAACCAATCACAAACGACGCAAATGTCAAACGGTCCTCGCGATGCTATCGCCATCTAGCGATATTTCACCTGTCGTTAAACCCTCATTAAAAAATTCCCTGAAACTTTTACCAAGGTGCCAAGGTAGCCAAAAGATTGTTGAAAAATAGGCCAGACCTTTGATCACATACAATTTAGTTTTATTATCTTCTGTTACTTTTTTAATGATTATCTAAGCCTGATATTTTGTCACTATGATCTTAGAATCATTGAAGAAATTTTTTGATCGTGTTTTACCTGCCCAAACAGCAATATGAAGTAATAAAATGGTTAAACAGGTCAAGATGAGGTGGACTACATGAGGAAAGCAACCATCCTGGTATTCGAGATTCTAGAGAAGGCGTGGGCTCTTCGTGACTGCGCTCTCATCGACATGAAAATTGAGTTCGGAGTCGACTTAGACGGTAATAATTATGTGACAGCAACTTAATATACCTACGTAGTTAGGTTAGATTAGAATCAACAATTAGCACTGGTCTCAAAAAAACAATGTTTATTTTTATTCATTTTTTTTCATAACATCGGCGAAATTAAGAGACCTATTTGATGGATTTTGGTTTTAGTTGGGTTTAAATTTTTTTTTCCTATAAGTTCAATAGTTAGTAGTGTCTTCTGTCAGTGTTAGGATTAGGCGATTTGGTTACATAACGTTTATTTACGATGAAAGTCAAACAAAGGTCAAACGTTATTTTGCAAATATACACACGATCATTAAGTATTTTTTTAACTAAAATATTATAAAATGATTTAATAAACCTATTCCTCGAAATTATTTTGGAATTAGACCACATTGTAAAAAAGTGATCAGTACCAATTAAGGACACAAAAGGCAAAGATTGCTTTTAACGTAAAATATTTTATCACCATAAAAACTTAACAAGCAAATAGCACACCTTTATTCAACTAACCGGAGCGGGGCACATGGCTTCCTTTTGAGGCAGTAAGATTTTGGAGCAGTGGGTGACGGAAGATGAAGTTTTATTACCTATTAGGCTTCCTGGTCGGATATAAATACAATCTAATGAAACTGGCACAAAAAGACTAAGAATTTTGCTGTTTTGAATTTGACCCGTTTACCTTTCCGATTGTACGGAAATATGCACGTTGAACCTCGTAGGTTGAACCCAATAAAAATATGATCAGCAGTAAATTATAATACCGGGTGTGGCCTGTGATACGAGCAAAAAAATAAAACATATCTCGTCCTCGACAAATTAAACAACATTAGTTCAGCGACTTTTAAAAATAATGGAGTCTTTGAATTTTCCTTTTTTCATACAAATTAAATAATGCTATCAATGTACTCCATCCTAGAACATAACTGACGTCGCCTGTCACGGCACAAGCATATTGCTTTACAATGCTTCTTCGAATAAACTTAAGTGTAATAAAAATTAAAAAACTAATTATTTTTAAAAGTTGCTAAACGAATGTTGTTCAGTTTGAGGAGTATGATCTTTGTTTTGATTATTTTCTCATATTACAGGCCACACCCGGTATATAAATTACAATGCATTTTATTTCGCAGGCAACATTGTACTGGCTGACGTGATCGACTCTGACTCCTGGAGACTGTGGCCTTCCGGCGACAAAAGACTGATGGTTGACAAACAGGTACAAACAGAACAGGATGTTTATCATCACCGAACCATTGGATTTATTTTAATATAATAAAAAAATGTTTTTTTTATGAGTTGCCAAAACGAGATTTTAGTAGCAATAGCCATAGTGAGCTGTGATCATTTTCTAAATCGTTGACCAAATATTTATTTACTTTAGATTAAGTTTAAAATAACAAATAAAACAGTCATCTCCCGTCTTCGCATTATAATTGTAGTACCTTTCATTCTAGACTGTTATTTTAATAATTATTAAAATTCGCACATAAAATATTACTTAAACAATACTTATATTATACTTATTTCTTATCCAGCATAAATTCCGATTCAGCATTTATTTTTTCCTAAAAAGCTATTCTTTTCAGGTATACAGAAATCTGACCACTGTTACTGCTGCTGACCTAGATACCGTCAAACGTAACTTCACCTGGATCAAGGACCAGTTGGATCATCTTAGGCCAACCATACACCACAAAGTGGTCGTGTTCATGGGATCCCCAGCTGATCAGGAGCATTGCGTCAAAATTGCCAAAGGTATGTTACCTGAAGGCATATTGCCTATATAATACACCCGGGAACACAATAGTTATCACTACTTCTTTCCGTCGTACGGCAAAGATGAAGATAGAAAGAGATAGTCAATGCGATGGCGAACGTATGCGTGTTAGAAGATACGGCCTCTGGTATGCTTTGCCTTTGTATTGCCATAATATAGCATTTGACATCACTAATTAATTTTTTGTCGGCTGTCCAAACTCGATGCCCCTTGATTTTTTATGGCAATAGCGAAATGAGACGTGACTTGTTTGCCAACTCAATGACTGTTTATTCAGTTCAAAGCAACTAAAAATCAAATTATGGAGTTGAAATAGGATTAAAGAGTATAATATCTTATCCCGAATATGCGTGATAAATATATACAACATAGTTTTTAAAAAAATCCGATAGAACTTCCATTTAAAATCAAATCGGAGTCATCCGTTCATACGAGGAACTATTCATACAAAATTGGGTTGCCGTGCCACGAGGTTGCGCATTTCAATGTCGCTTAATATCGCCACTTATTGGGGGTTACTGTAACAGGCCGCCTCTAGAAGGTGATTTATATTGCGCAATAATGCGAATTGCACCATATTTTTCCACTGCATCGTGTAGGATCAGTATTGCACAATATTTCAAACACGAAAGCATTGTGCAGTTAGTATTGTTGTTCAATACTCGTATAATTCATCGGTTGGATTCAGGGCGCGCATAGGCTGATGGTACAATAAAATGTACAATGTTATTGTAGGTCTAGGGGTCGGCTAACTGAAATAACTTATGCCAATCTTCCCGGCAGCTGCTCGCGATTTAGGCCTCGATGTAGACCTTCGTGTCACCTCAGCCCACAAGGCCACAGAAGAAACGTTGCGCATCATGCAACAGTACGAGGACACCCACGGCGCCCTGGTCTTCATCGCAGTCGCAGGCCGTTCCAATGGACTCGGACCAGTCCTCTCAGGAAACACCTCCTACCCTGTTATTAACTGCCCACCACCTTCAGACAAACTCGTCCAGGTAATTAATAGAATTAAAACTTTGTTCGCTTGTGTACTTTTTAAGTAGCTTTTCTATGCTTACTCGGAGTGTGAATAGAATTATAAAGTTCGTCGTAGGAACTTTTTAATAAGGCGCCCTGCTTTGGATCTGAGTATGGACTGCTTCAAATATGTAGAATCTTAAATGTAGAATGATGCTGAATCAAAACTCAACAGTTGACTTTGATAAGAAAATTATAATTTAGTTAATCACGATGTAATGTGCTCATACAAGTAATTGAAATATCGTTATTTCTTAAAATACGATATTATGAGCTTAATCGTCTTTCAATTTGTGATTTTGATATTTTTTATGGGACTATACTTTTTAAGATATATACTGTGCTATCGTATTTTTTTATATTTTTAAATAGGTTTCAAATCGGAGAAAATATCAACGCAACGTTGACAACAATCCATTATAACGGACAAGTTTTCGATTCGACTACGTGATTTTTTATCATTATCACCGGATCAGGATTTATAAATAGAGAGAAATAAAGAAATATTCTCAGATTTTATATGCTGTGGATGTCTGAAAGTATTGACTTACAAGTTACAATGTAATGACATTTTCTTTCCAGGACATCTGGTCTTCTTTATCCGTGCCATCAGGCCTGGGTTGCGCCACAGTGCTGTACCCGGACAGCGCAGCTCTAATGGCTGCTCAGATTATCGGTCTGCAAGACTACTTGATCTGGGGACGCCTTCGAGCCAAGCAGCTGGACATGGCTGCCGGCCTCCGAAAGGCTGACAGCAAACTCAGAAGCCTTCAATTTTAATTGATGAAATGTTCGGTGCACAGTATTGTTTGAGTGCGAATGTTATTTTTATATTTGTAATGCAAAATTAATTTTTATTTACACACCTTCCTACATTCCTTAATAAACACTTTTTATTGGATATGCTCTTTAATTCTTCAGTTCGCCTTTTTTACCTTTTTCTTTTGAAATAAAAACATCTGAGGCTGAAATATTGGTCGCAGCAACGGTCTTAGCGGCGAATAAAGTTAAACGAAGAGCAAGTATCAAAATGTATCGTTGAGTACATTCTTTTATTATGTATTGTGTTGCCATATTTATAAAATATTTCGAACTAACAGAAAAAAAATGCAAGTAATGACACAAAACACACGTGTACTTTTTATTATTACAACAATTGATACACTGAGTTTACACAAAAATTAATTGAATTAAAGTTGTGAAGTAGTGACACCTCTAGATTTTTTCTAAAAATAGACATGTTTATTCAAACGGTGTTTTAGCGATGTCGTATTTATACAAATACAAACTCCTCTATTGTGATTGAGTTTTGTAATGAGCGTCATATTTATAAGTAACATTATAATAACAACAATAGTTTGTATACGACACACGACACTAAAAAACACCGATTGAATACAGAACTTGGCCACACATATTCCTGATTTGTTTTTGATGGTAAGTACCGCCAGGAAAATGTAGATATTTAGGCAAGTAATTGGCCAATATATGGTCTATTCTGAGAAAAAAATTACGTGTGTTAGGTATGTGCTTTTATTTTGTCTTTTTTTTTTTTTTATATGTTAACTTGTATTAATTTTTTGGGTGGAGATGCGAAATTTGAAGCAAATCGGTGGAATACATCCCGAAAAAAAAACATTAAGCAAAATAAATTAAAAAAAACCTAAGTCAAAAACTGTCACAATTAGAATCGCATATAATTCGCCACTAAAAGCGCTACTGTAAGAAAAACTCGAAATGTCAAATCTCATAGTTTTTACGGAAACCCGAATATCGCCTTTCTGTACATTTTTATGTAAAAATATCAATCGAAGTCATCAGCCACCCTTTAATAATAATATTTTTTCCTGTACTGCTTGCTATGTGTTGGTGTGCAATAAAGTTATAGTATTGTATCGTATTGTATTGAATTGTCATCCGATTTACATTCGTAGTCGTGCAAAATTTCACCTCAAACGGAAAAAGGGAAGTGGGGCAAAGCTTCCATGATTTAACCCACACTTACACTAACATACAATGAGGGCTATCGTTTTTTGTCTCACTAGATGGCGCACTGTAGCGTGAGGTTTTTAAGTATGGCTTTCAAGTCTGTTATTACGGGCGTGGAAACAAAGTTTAGATTAAAATCATATTTAATACACCTTAAAACCGTACCATAAAAATATCGAGCATGCCTCAGTGTTGCATAGTCCCCGTTTTGTTCGGAAAAAATCAGGGAAGACAAAACTGTCTCAAAACACAACATTCATTGCCGACTGCTTGCTATTTGCCATGCAATAAATTTCAGATATTGCAAAATATTCACAAAATTATTCTAATTATAAATTCGTAGTCGCGCAGCTCACCCAAACGGAAAAGATTTGACATTGGGGCTAACAACACTAGCGCCTCTAGCGGTGAATTCACTCGCGATAGCCCTCATTAACAGTGCAAGTTACATAAAAGCTTTAATAACGTTAAGTTCTTTGATTGTATAGTCAAAGGTTAAGTTATATTTTTATATTTGCTGACTGTACCTTTGTCCCTGGTACAAATACAAATATGTTTATTTTGCACATATTTTGCATAAAGTCAAGACAAATCTAATGAGCCCAAACTCGACCTAGTATCAAGCAATTGCGGACGCGCTATAACATCTATTATCGGGTGTTTGCTTGCGCTTTTACAATAGTTGCCAACCATGCGTGCGCAGAGCGAAAGACGGAGAAAACGTCCGTCCCAAAGTGCCACAGGGCTACTACGAAACTCGAAGCTCGTATATGTCGTGCGGTCCCTCTGACTGGCTCTGACACATACTATTTAATACGAGAGCGAGAGGGACCGCACAACACAAACTTCGGTTTCGTAGTAGGCCTGCTGGTGACTTTATTTTTGATGGTTCAAGCCTTAAGCGACGGCGAGCCTTTACCGGCACTAGTACGTACTTCTAATTCTGATGTGGTATCAGCAGGGCTACTCCGAAACTCGAAACTCGAAGTTCGTGTCGTGCGGTCCCTCTGACACTTATACTATTTAATACGAGAGCGAGAGGGACCGCACGACACGAACTTCGAGTTTCGAGTTTCGGAGTAGCCCAGCTGAAGGATCACTATGCTGTCACCTTGCTGTCACTATTAGAAGGTCTCGATTTTTTCATGGCTCCAGCAGGGCTACTACGAAACTCGAAGTTCATGTCGTGCGGTCCCTCTGACACTTATACTATTTAAGATAGGAACTTCGAGTTTTTTGTTTCATAGTAGCCCTGCTGGGACTCGTATGAATAAGGGCTATTGTTTTTTTTTTGTCTTTCTAGATGGCGCCACTGTTGCGTGAGGTTTATAAGTGTGGCTTTCAAAGTCTGTTATTACGGGCGTGAAAACAAAGTTTAGATTAAAATCATATTTTCATCACACTTGCTCGTAAACAGTGTCGAAACATTCAGGCTACCTTGGTTGCAACCCCCCAAATAAAACCCTCGACCTTAATGTGCTTGTCATGAAACCCGTGGTCGGTAAATGAGTCATTGCGCGTACACATTGTCTTGTCATGAAGCCCAAGGTCGGTAAATGAGTCCGTGCCCGTAGTGAAGGTGCTGCGCATGGTGTAGCAGCAGGACCACATGCACACGCGGCTCAGGCACATGCTGAGGGGGGGAGGGCGACGCTGCCAAGAGCGTAGGCCAATATTTGGAACAATTATATTTTTTCTTTTAGAAATATAAAATTTTACTCGCAAATGTGATGAAAAACATTGTATGTCGCACGGGCGGTACTAGAATTACGAACATCGACTCATTAAAGCCCTCAGTCTTCGACTTCGGGCTTCTAATAGACTCTCGTTCGTAATTCCTTATTTACCGCCCTTAAGACACAATGTACTATTACATCATCAATCATATTTAATACAGTTGGTCCGCAATTTATAATGATTCAAAATTAGAGCCACGATCCGTACGAAACTTGCCATCCCTACTTCCCTACTTAATATTATAAATGCGAAAGTAACTCTGTCTATCTGTCTGTGTGTCTGTCTGTTACGCTTTCACGTCAAAACTAATAAACCGATTTTGATGAAATTTGGTATATAGGTAGGTACTTACTTAGTTAAACCCCACGGATCAACACAGGATACCTTTTATTCCGGTAGAGGGCGCCACCGCGCTACAACCTAGATCCGCTCAGACGAAGTCGCGGGCATAAGCTAGTTCTTAGTTAGCAAAGAGTATTAGCACCATTATTAGCACTTCATTAGTACCTATGTGAACTAGATGTGAGTAAACTCTATGCGATTCGAATGAGTATCAGTGATGTGTTGCCATTATATGCAAAATGAAAATCAATAAAAATTATCGCAATCTCCTAAAATAGATTTTTTTAAGCTGTGATTTAAGATCAGAATTTGATGCACATTCTACCCAACTAATGCGAAATTAATTCATTGAATTGTTCATGCACACTGGCAACAATCTCACAAAACGAGGGATACCATCTCTCCTGCTTTTTCGGAAGTTAATTGATTATAGCATGGAACGAATCATTTACGATATTTAATGTTTAACGTTTTTGACAGACATTTTCCATTTTTTTTTCTCATGGAGCACTATACTTACATGTATGCAATCGGAGACCGCTGGTGGACGGGTCAAATCAAAATGAAAGAGGTCAAAAATATTAGCAATTTGTTGTTTTAGAAATACTGAGCACCCCATACGGATGCAGTCAGTTTTCTAGAATAAAATTAAATTAAGTTTAGTCCACAGATTTTAGTAGCAAATATGTCTTTAAAATGTAATTAATACTTAACTACCTGTCGCTGATGTCTTTCATTGAGTGTAATACTAACATTGTTGAGAAAAACAACATTGAAACTATATCGAAAATACAAACTGAGACATGGATGCACAGAAAAACCAGAAAAAGAGACCAGCGTTGGGAATCGAACCCAGGTCCTCAGCAATCTGTGCTGCGTGCTATAACCCCTACACCACCGCTGGACAGGAATCTAGACACGAATTTTTCCTATGCATACATATCTCAGGTTGCTTATTTCTACTACGCTACTTATGCAGCAGCACTAGCGACATCTATGTTCCGCTCTCATCGAGAGACGTCACACTCTTTCGGAACCAACCGCTCACCCAGACAAGAGATGTCGCTACTAAGCAATCAAATTATGATTTTTTTTTGAGTCTGTATTTTTTATTTCAACTCCAAATTTGTTATTTTAAGGGTATCCCGTGAAACCATATCGAAAATATATATGCATAAAATATATATGAGAAATATATATGAGATATGTATGCATAGGAAAAATTCGTATCTAGATTCCTGTCCAGCGGTGGTGTAGGGGTTATAGCACGGATTGCTGAGGACCTGGGTTCGATTCCCAGTGCTGGTCTCTTTTTCTGGTTTTTCTGTGCATCCATGTCTCAGTTTGTATTTTCGATATGGTTTCACGGGATACCCGTAAAAGTAACAAATTTGGAGTTGAAATAAAAAATACAAAAAGACTCCAAAAAAACAATCATAACATTGAAACTAAATGAGCTCCACAAAATTTTAGAACTTCGTGTACAGATTATTCTGTCTGTAACGATATTGGCAATTATCGACAGTATCGCTGGAACTATACAATAAAAACTGGTCATCTATAGTTTCTGCAGCACTCAGTTTAGTAGTTTTGAGTTTATTCGTAACTAACATGCAAAAATCCAAACATCCAGAAATCCAAATCTTTCCTCTTTATAATATTACAATATTGTATACTAGAGTATAGATATACATATAGATAGATTATAGGGTATGCGTGTAATTAACACGACTTTGTTTTATATTTATTATATATAAAACAAAGTCGTGTTAGTTACACCATTTATAACTTAAGAACGCAACAATTTTTTTAGGATAATATGTATTAAAAACATTAGAAAATTGACGAAAAAATTAAATAAAAGAAAAAACATTTTCCCATATAAAATGGTCAGTTATAGACCACACCCCTACACACTTACAATAAGATAGTTATTTTATATTTACCTCGAAAAATATTCACTCAAAACAACGTTAGTCAATGGTTTTGAAACGCAATTGGACCCGCTAGATGGCGCTGTTGTTTGTATGTTATCATAATTTTAATGTAGTGTTTTTTTTCGGGCAGGACAACGTCTGCCGGGTCCGCTAGTCATTAATTAAAGGCAATAAATGTTTTACTTGATCTATTTTTTTTATTAAAACTCTCCAGGAATGACAAAGGAAATGCTATGCATCCCCTTTGCATAAAGGCCGGCCCGGTTCCTCAGTGAAATATTGTGTAAATGTTTAAATTTTTTCCTGGTAATACTGGTATCGTATGGTAATAATAAATACGACGAACGAAAGTGTCATGTCAACGCTCTTGCTGCGCTGTCGTGTAGCTGCGCATTGTGCTTCGAAATCTGTTAGGAACTTTTACACATTCAAGAAAATGACTGACAAAACTTTAGATTACACCACAACAAACGGACTGGAGAGTAAAACTCCGTTCTTGATCGGCGTTGCCGGCGGTACGGCGAGCGGCAAGGTGACCGCATTGCTTTTTTATTGATTTACCTTCAATTTCCAACCAAATAAGCTTATGTAACGTTTCTAATAGTAAAATTGTATTTCTGGCTACGTATTTTCGCAATACGAACCACCGGAAGTGGGATTGCGTTGAAAGAATTTACATAACCTTTTGGAATGTGCTAATGGAGTTTTGGATTTGAAGGCAAACATCCGACGCTCTCGATTGTTCGTATCGCATTCATTGTTACTAAGTTTATTTAGCACTTGAGATGGGGGCCGAAAGAATGGGTAGAATCGATTTGGCAGCATTTTTTAACATAAACATACATTTGTATGGCCATGCTTACATATTGCAACATGACATATTTACGTCGCAATAGTCTTGTTTTTTTTTTTTTTTTTTTAAATTTATTCTCAAAAAAAAGGTACATAATTTTATTTACATAACTAATTTCGCCAAACTATGACGTTTATTGGCGAATATTGCGCTCACTTAGAACAATTGTACCCTACTTAATTAAAACTTAACTACTTAATGTTATGCTTACCAAGTACAATTCAAGTACAATTTTGGATAACCATAGTTGAACCCTGAACACCATCCCATGGATATTATGACAATTTTATGAAACAACCCAATGCCCTTCCCAAGCTCTAAAATTTTCTCCATACCAATTTTCATCTAAATTGCCTTAGCTTTATAATGTGAATAGGTAACTAAGACAGACACTTAACCCCTTTATCACCATCCATTGGTTAAATTTATCTAACGGATAACTATGTGATGCTGTCTCGTTGTTTTGTTGGAATAGAAAGAGATGGCATCACATTTATCCGTCAAATAAAACTAATGGGTGGTGAAACGGCCCCTGTCTTTTTTATGTAGCATATACAGTGTCCACACAAAGGCTACTTTTATTCCAATATTCCCACGGGATAGTTGTTCTTAACACAACACCTCAATGAATATTACAATATAAATTTTGGGATTTCCCACAGGAATTTTGTAAAATCCCGGAATTTCAATTGTAACTACCAGATCGAATAGTTTACGCGTGCAAAGCCGCGGGTAAACTCTAGTTTATAATATTATTAAGGATATGCTCGTATTCCCAGTCAACAGTATGCCAGCGCATTGTGGAGAAGTTAGGTCAGCAGCACAAGGAACAGACGGAGCGTCGTGTGGTCTGCATCAGCCAGGACTCCTTCTACCGCACCCTGTCACCATCGGAGAGGCTGCGGGCTGAACGGGGCCAGTTCAACTTTGACCATCCGGATGCCTTTGATGACAAGAAACTCCTGGCCACACTGAAGGATATCCTGCTAGGGAAGAAGGTTGAAGTGCCAGAGTATGATTACATCGCTAATTCAATAAGGTAATTACTTTAAAATCTGAGTAGGACATCATTGTTCATACATCATTATCTCTCATTTTTCGTTTTCTAGAATTTTTTTACTGTACAACAGCAAAACTTACTAGACCCTGACAAAATTGTCCTCGGATGGACTCCGTTGGAAAAAACATAACTATGGTCATTGCTCATGTTGGCTTTCAGACTTAATGCAAGTTGTTTGTTTGTTTTCCTCATGACTGCTATCTCTTGGAGCTGTTGAGTTCCTTTTCATTAATTTTTTAATCAAAGGGCCTTTTGAAAGTGTACTTTTGTACTAAAACTGTAGGTTATTTCCCTTTGACCTAGAACCATGAAATTTTGCAAAAGTTAAGCCTGACAGCACCATCATGGGAACAAATTCAAGATTCACTGAACCACAAGAAATAACTATCACAAAACAGATAGGTACAGAAATCAATCTACACACAAAGTGCGCTTGAGCAACGCACACATAGACACTGGTCACGGACACGATATCTCGGACCGGTTGGGACCAGTGCGAGCGCGAGTGCCATCCGCTTGAGACAAGCGTCTGTGAACTTCTTGTGCAATAATGAAGCAACAAAAAAAAGTTATAACTGTTCTGTGGACGGTTTAAATTCAACATTAAATGATGAATTGTCATTTTTTAAGCTACCAGTGGTAACAATAACATTAAAATTAAAATACTTTAGCTATTATTAATTTATATTTCCATTCTTCCCGCCCGTTTCATTCTCAACAATAAATCCAACTATATACGAGTGCCACTACCACAATAGTTTTTTGTGCATAAGCCATAGTTGACAACCCTAGAGCGACCGCCGAGCGTAGGTATGAAAAGTGAAGTACATACATGAGATTGACTTCTGTTACTATCTGTTTTGTGACTCTATCTTTAACCAACATCAAAAAAAGGAGGTTATATAACTTTGAAATAATCCCCCCTGCGAGTATGAGTCGCATTTATCCAGTTTTTTTATGTGTGAAACAAAATCTTATAACACTACCTCTGCCCGCAGTACAAACCGTTCACACACAATCTATCCGGCGGACGTGGTGCTCATCGAGGGCATCCTGGTGTTCTACTTCCCCGAGGTCCGGGACCTGTTCCACATGAAGCTGTTTGTGGACACGGACTCCGACACGAGACTGGCAAGGAGAGGTGAGATCAGACTTATGGTTGGTAATTGTCTGTTAGCCACAGATTCACGATTTACTGCCCTAGTATCGTAGAATAATGCTGATAAAAAGGATACTGTCCATCCTGAATATATCCGAAAATGTTATATTGTCTGACTGATAAAACCGGCCAAGAGCGTGTCGGACACGCCCAAAATAGGGTTCCGTAGCCATTACGAAAAAATTTAGTAATATTTTTCTAAGGATTTCGTATTTCATATGGAATCTTCCAAGTTTAGGTATATTTTAAAAACTAAAAACTACTAATAATTCTCAAGCAAACTTAGCCGTTATAGTTTTCCTTGAAAGTTTGATATACTTACTACCATCCTGGATTTTTGCAAATTTTTCCACCCACCGGTTTAGATTTTAGAGGGGGGACGCTCGATTTTAATGAAAATTTGCACTGTAAAGTTGAATATTTCGCAAAAAAATCAATGAAAGTCGTCTTAGCTAACCTCTAATGGTTTTAAAAGACCTATCCAACGATACGTTACCCCACACTATAGGGTTGGATGAGAAAAAAAAATCACCCCCACTTTAAGTCTATGGGAGGGAGGTACCCTAAAAAAATTTTTTAGTTTTTTATTGTACTATTTTGTCGGCATAGTTTACATATAAAGTGTATAATCCGTCCAAAATTACAGCTTTCTAGCATTAATAGTCCCTGAGCAAAGCCGCGGACGGACGGACGGACAGACAGACAGACATGGCGAAACTATAAGGGTTCCGTTTTTGCCATTTTGGCTCCGGATCCCGAAAAATGCCATTTTCATGGAAATTCGGTTCTAAATAATTTTCAGCTACTAATTGTTTTTGTAGTCCCAAGTCAAAAGCAGCTTCATTTCATGACGTTGACTGTACTTATATTTGATGCTAAGTCACCAGTGATTCCCTTTTTTTAATTCGTCCGTCCGGACAGGCTGAGGTCCAGGAATGTCTGTGGTGTTTTTTTATCAACTTGCTTGTTTTTTTTTCAACAGTACCAAGGGACATAATGGAGCGTGGAAGGGACCTTGAGCAGGTGCTTAATCAGTACATGAACTTTGTCAAGCCAGCCTTCGAGGAGTTCTGCTTACCGGTCAGTGCCAAACTTGTATTGGTCCATTAGACTATGCTATCTAAGTAAACGGGCGTTTTTTTTTAAAAAAAATTACTTTCTTTTTATTTGAAATTTTGGAAAAAATATGGTTTTTCTTTTTCCTACTCAGACATTTTTTTAAACAATTGGAATCGATTGTGCTGTTGATTCTGAGTAGGAAAAACCCATATTTTTACCAAAATTCCAAAAAAAAGGAAAGGGTACACTTTTTTTTGTAAAACGCCAAAACTGATAATATTAATCGTCTCTATAATAGAACTTAAGAATAAACTAACAAAAGCATTTGCTAGAAAATGTTGATGCGCAAAATATAAATTCATAAGTACCTACGGATTAGTGTAAATACGTTTTTGGTAAAAATTTAATTTTTAATACAAGCTTTTTTTTGCTGACTGTAGTTTTTGTTGAGTGTACTTGCATTGTCATTGTCACCCAAACTACATTTGCATACCAAATTTCAAGTCGGTGCTATTAACCGTTGAAGCGTTCCGTCCTGCGGAGACGATCCTGGCCGGACTACCAGGATGTGACTACCAGATCATTGTATTGTCACGCGATTTACATAAGTATTCCAAATTTCACGTCAATCCAACTACTGGAAGTTGGTCGAATTTAACTTGCAAGATTTGATTACCGACAGACAGACAAACAACGGGACAAGTAAAGGTAAAAAGATAAAAGATCGCTGCCTAGTACATGTACTACACGAGCCTAATTGTGGTTTCAGACAAAGAAGTTTGCTGACGTCATCATCCCCAGAGGCGCTGACAACTTTGGTGAGTGCCCTTTTTTTTACTATCTCTTGCTTGCTTATTTATGCTCGAGTCCAAAATCAGGCGTAATAGATTGACAACTAAAAATGTTACCAGAAAGTAAAAAAAAAAAATAGGCATAGGAATACGTCGATACAAATTTGTCGATATAACCTTGTGTAGACGGGAAATGAAAATGTTTGTGACTGACTTTGTTTTTATAGCTTCAGTCAGGCCTAAAAACGACAAAAAGGATAACAGCAAATAATAACGTAACGAAAATTTCAGATCGGAAATAGTTCCAAGCAAGCCGTTGGCAGTTAAGTCGAATGACATATATGAGATGTCAATAAAACAAAATGGCGAACGGCGTCCTTACCGATGTTCAACATTTTTTCGAAATCTTTCAATTAAAAGATTTCTTTTATTATTATATCGTATTGAGTTTTTTTCTCACATCGATATTACAGCACTAGTGTAACTGGCAACATTTGTGTGCAATGAACTGTCAAGTTGGTTCGCCTAATTCTGGACTCGAGTATAGATACCAACTAAAATATCGCCAGGACTATTATAGTATAGGATTCTTTCGATAGAGTATTTGAAACCAACAGTCAATGAGGGCTATCGTTTTTTGTCTCACTATGGTCTGTCCCAGAATTCGAGATACTAAAATGACAGTCTGAAATGTCAAACGTAAAAATAATGTGGCCAGCATATAAGGAACAGTGCTGCTCCGTGATTTCGGTTTCGTAAATAACCGATAAAATGTTTATTTTACGATAGCAAAAAATAACATGAATGCATTCAATATTCTACTTTCCATTTTACTTTATCATACGATAAAGTGATGAAATCTAAGCACAGGTAAAAATACAGTGTTCATCACTTAGTGCCAACGTAAAAAATAATACAGAGGGGCTACTACAAAACTAGAAAAAACGAAGTTCGTATGGCACCGTCCCTTTCACTCGCGTATTGAATGAGATAAGCGTCAGCGGGACGGTAACATACGAAGTTCGAGTTTTGCATTTCGTAGTCAGGGCCAGCAGGGCTACTACGAAATTCGAAAATCGAAGTTCGTGTCGTTCCGTCCTTCTGACACTACTATTTAATTTAATACGTAAGTGAGAGGGACGTTACGGTACGAACTTTGATTTTCGAATTCCGGAGTAGGCCCTCAGATATCACACAACGTCATTGTTCATGTTTTTCGTATTCAGGTGGTATTCAATCGATTTTCGTTACTTTACTCGTATTGTCATCGGATGTGATCAGTTGCGTTTTCTCGTGTTTTTATTTAGATATTCATATCATAGAATAATAAATCAAATATTCATTATTCTCATATTATTTAGTTAATGTAAAACTTACTTAGAATGAAATTGAAACTTAAACATCAACATCTATAAAAAGTCGAAATTTCTCGAAAACGGTCGCATTTTTATTAGACCTATTTTACCTTTTCTAGAATGTCCTAAGTGCCCTACATTTTAGTATATCACGGATCCGTTCATATCTTAATATTTTACGACATACATACATAGGTACCTACAAAATCTTTTGGTAATAACCGGTTGCGGCACATCACTATTTATGAGACGCAAAAAACAGGTAACACATGAAACGTCATTTTAGTATCTCGAATTCTGGGACAGACCTTAGATGGCGCTGTTGCGTGAGGTTTTTAAGTATGGCTTTTCAAAGTCTGTTATTGCGGGCGTGAAAACAAAGTTGAGATTAAAATCATATTTAATACACCGTAAAAACCGTACCATAAAAATGTCGAGCATGCCACAGTGTTGCATAGTCCCCGTTTTGTTCGAAAAAAAGGGAGGACAAAGGTTTCCGAAGACAAAACTGTCTCGAAACACAGACATTCATTGCCCCGGAACGCGTATTTGCCATAATTCATTTCAGATATTGCAAAATATTCACAAAATTATTCTAATTATAAATAAACCCGCGTAGCTCACCCAAAAACTATGAGATTTGACATTTCGTAGACCTCACGCTACACTAGCGCCTCTAGCGGCGAATTCATACGCGATAGCCCTCATTGGCGTATTGTGTATGAACTGTCAGAACGCGTCGCATAGAATTTTCATGATAACTGTGACGTCACTTGTTGGCCGACACAATTGACTGACCATTTGTTTATTTATAAGGAACTAGATATATCGCTACAAGTTTTTAATATCGTTGCCATTAATGGCGTTAATATCAACTTATTAAATTCGTATCTTTAGGCTACCCAACGAAGGAAGTTCAGGGGAAAAACTCGTGTAAAAGCGAATTTTGGTATAGTTGTAGGGAATGGTGTTTTAAACCACATACTAAAAGTACTCATGGGTGGGGTGAAGCTAACTTGGGTGTAAAGATTCCTCTTTTTAGTTTTTTCGTAAATAACTCGTAAACGCTTGCCCAGAGCAAAAAAAATACGTTTTTTCTCTGAGAGATCAATATTTCATGACAAATGGAGGAAAGAAGATGGACAATAAAAAAATAAACACATTATGGGCCACCGTTTACGAGTTTTTTCCCCTGAGAGGCAATTTTTGGTCTTCGTTGGGTAGGCTACTTGAGTACCTTGTCAAATCGCGTAGGTTACAACACCTTAACATGCTTCGTAATAAGGTTAATCAACTTTTTCTTGTTTGTTATTCACTCCCGTTGTCCAAGAGACAACGGTGACAGTTTAAAAAAAAAGCTGTTATGATATGTGTCGCTAATGTGCTTAGCAGATAGTCCATGAAATAACTACGACAAAAATGTACGCTCTACCAATTATAACCACGGAAAACATATACAAAATCATGGGTTTGCGTAGTCCAGGGGACGTAACCATGACAACCACGTACAAGAAAAAGATGATTGAACCAATAATTAAAAAAAGACCTTGAAGTAGGTTTTCCGAAGAGCTAGAAGTTAGTAGTGTGTGCGGCTTTTAATCTTGAGTTAAGATCGTTTTATTAGACTAGGTGTATAGTCAAGCAATTTGATTCTAAAGCCACTGTAGAACCTTATCATAAAAAGTAAACAATTTTATTTGGCAGTAACAATGTGCGGTGACCTAGGACTTAAATTAGTTGACTGTACCTAGCAGAACGTTTGAGGGGAATGCAGTTTTTTGTTGAAGGTTTGTTTTTAATCCTTTCTGTAATTCCTTGTATTGACACTACAAAAAACTGTTTATTGTACATATATTTATAGATTTATTAGGTGTTTGTTTTATTTATAAAAAGCACATAGTCATAGCCACTGCAATATTGATAAAAAAAATGAGTACAATTATTACTTAATCTTTCATATTTCGTCGTTGAAATTGCATCCAATTAGCCGATGTTACGAAATGCTTCTGGAGAATTATAGTACGATACTTGAGCTCACCTTTGGATTGTTGCTACATGGTTTCCGTGGTCAAAACTGGAATTTGACAAGATTCATTTTTTAACATCTATTAATTACTACAGGAATCGAAAGTTTGCCTCCTGAACATGGAAAATATTTATTATAATTGATTTCTCCCATATTAAAAAATACAAAAAATTGAAAAAATAATGTCTGAATTTGCCAACACTACCACAGATAGATATGTTTCCTTTGCTTTATCACCAGAAAAGGAGCTGTTATAATTTTGATATTGGTCTCTATGGCAATGTCTACGTCAGATTTACGTGATCTTTTTTTTAAGAGACTAGACAAAAGTAATGGATTTATTGTGTCGTAGTTTTGGAGTTATGCCTTTTAGAATAAGCACATCTTAAAAAAAATGTAATAAATTAATAATAAGTTGTAGCGAAATTTTTAAAAAATTCAAGCGTTTTTCTCTTCCAAAACAGAATACAGAGAACGAATCAAATTATAGTCTTAGAAATATGAAAATCTTGTCAATTATCTTAGATTTGTTTTTATTATGCGATAAACGGATCGAATAATTGCAAGAGCGATTAAAACATAATTCGTTATAAAAACGTAAGACACCGCATCTCAACTCCATGACTAAAGATCCTGGGTATTCGGAAACTTTGTGAAAAGATAAAAATCTATGTATGCCATAAATTATGTCAAATTACACTTTTCGTCGCGGACGAATGGCATCGCTGAATACATTATTTGACAGCTACTGAATTTGCGCTACCGGTTCGCTACAACTAAATAGCATAATACCAAGTTTGTAGTACGTCGCAATGTCAAAACAGATTAGTTTCAAAATGTCTAAAGATTGAAATGACTTACACCTACTTATTAAAATACTTATAAATTCTTTTTACCAACTATACATTTTGAGTATCGGATGTAATGTGTAAACGTTATTATGACATTTATTGTATTGAAAATATATCTATTTGCGATTTAGATCGAGTCAAATACGTAACAGAGTGTTATGACACTTGGTTGTAACGAACCGGTAGCGAATTTGCCATATTCTGTATATTATAGTGGTTTTTGGAAAAATCTATATACGAGTATCTCTTTAATACGGTATTAATTGATATTTTTTATATGTATTATAAATTAAAACTTTACAATGCCTGTTATCGAATAGAGAAACAAATTTTAAGCTACCTTTACAAATAACAATGTTATAAAGGTTTGAAATCCAAGATTAGACAGAGAATGACATACGCCAGTACCGCCATACTTGCTGCATAGAGAAAAGCTCCAAAAAACCAATCATAATTTGATTGCTCAGTGCTTAGTAGCGACATCTCTTGTCTGGTGAGCGGTTGGTTCCGAAGAGTGTGACATCTCTCGATGAGAGCGGAACATAGATGTCGAGTGCTGCTGCATAAGTAGCGTAGTAGAAAATAAGCAACCTGAGATATGTATGCATAGGAAAAATTCGTGTCTAGATTCCTGTCCAGCGGTGGTGTAGGGGTTATAACACGCAGCACGGATTGCTGAGGACCTGGGTTCGATTCCCAGCGTTGGTCTCTTTTTCTGGTTTTTCTGTGCATCCATGTCTCAGTTTGTATTTTCGATATCCGAAGTTTACATGTAATTAATTTGACGTAAACTAATTAAGCCCATAAAGGTGCAGTATTTATTTGATATAAAACGTCACTTAATAAACACGATGGTTGACGGCGGCCGCCAGTGTTCGGCAATCGTCGTGAACAGCCAATTGTCTTTTTCTGAAGACCGATGTGCAGTCTTTATCGCCGGGTACTGTATGAAACAGCTTAACGGGCCGGACCTTAAGAGCTAAAAGCGGAAACATTCTAATTGATGGATTATTTCAAACGAACGATCGATTAGCTTCCCAAGCTTGCAGCGGCTATGTCTTATGTAGCTGCCATACCGGACTATACAAGGTGTTTAAAATTGGTTGGGTTAGCTTGATTGAATACCCGTGTAAAAAAAATTCAATTGCAATTTTGTATTCCAAATGTTGACGCTACTTTTGTAGTGCATCAACTACTGCCTTTTTGACATTTGATGCTAAATAATAAAATACCATATTAATGAACAAGGTGCGGAATTTCTCATAGCAAAAATCAAACATCAAAGGGATTGAACATAAGTTTTATCGACTGTTCCAGTTATCGATGTTATCGAATCGACTTGTAACATTTTTCTGTAACATTTGACCTCTTTCATAAGCGACTTGCATCTCCATATTAAAATAAAATAAATCCCGTCAACGTCACATATTATGATATTTATGTCGCTTGAGATTTTCTAAGTCATTCCCGTGTTATTAAAATGATTAATCCTAAAAGAAAAACGATCGACAAATGGAAAAAAAAACATCCCTTACTTATTTACAATGAAGATTGAAGATTTTAATCAGCTCAAGCTCTTTATATTTTAATTGTAACTAACTTAAAAAGTGCTATTTTAAAAGTACTTACTATTTTCTGTTTTATTAATTGCTGAAATATTTATCGATAGTCGATAAAACTTATGTTCAATTGACAAGATTTCATATTTCTAAGACTATAATTTGATTCGCTGTCTTTATTCTGTTTGGAAAGAGAAAAACGCTGATATTTTTAAAATTTCGCTACAACTATTAACTAATTTATTAAAAAAAATTAAAGATTTGCTTATTCTAAAAGGGCATAACTCCAAAACTACGACACAATAGATCCATTACTTTTGTCTAGTCTCTTAAAAAAAAGATCACGTAAATCTGACGCAGACGTTGCATAGAGACGTTGTCAAAATTATAACAACTCCTTTTTCTGGTGAAAAAGGCAACGGAAACATATCTATTCTGTCGTAGTGTTGGCAAATTCAGCCATATTTTTTAAATTTTTTGTATTTTTTTAAATATGGAGAAATCAATTATAATAAATATTTTCCCATGTTCAGGAGGCAAAACTCTTTCGATTCCTGTAGTGATTTACAGGTGTTATATAAATGAAATCTTGTCAATTCCTTTGACGTTTGATTTTTGCTATGAGAAATTCCGCTCCTCGTTAATGAATATGAAAATGTCACTCGTTTATAACGATAATCGACTGGCGCTTCGGGTGCCGTCGTCTTTCGATTGAGATCCAACTTGTGCCGATGGAAATCGTCACAACTTTGAAAAAATCACGTATCTCAAATCAATAAGTCATCAAAATTGACCCTTAAAATAATGTACATTAAGTTCACTCGAAAAATAATCGATTTTGAGGTACGACCTTTTTTCAAATTAGCGACGAAACACTATATTTGTACTGTAAATAAAAAAAATCCAACCGTGTTCAATCAAACTAAATCCAACCCCACCTAAAATTTGCCGGAACGTTAAAACAACTTGCATACGGCTATTTAAAAGTCCGTTTCTGTTGCAGTGGCTATTGACCTAATTGTGCACCACATATGGGACATAATGTATAAGAAACGGCCGGCGCCCACTATAAAAGTGACCAATGGTACGTGCAAGCCTCACAGCGAAGCGGACGAAGCGGCGAGCGCGAGACGTCTCTCGGGCAGTTCGGAGGACACGCTCAGTCGATAGTCAAGGATTGCTGGGGGTGGAGGGTTTTGGGGGGGGGGGCGATGCGATGCGTTGAGTCCGCTTTGACCTAACTGCGCTCTTAGGCCAAGCGCGCACTACGACTTTAATTCTTGCGACACGATTTTAGAATCGCAAATTCACTGCGCGCACTGCGATCAAAAAGTCGACGATTTGTTCATTCCCATCATGGATGTCGTACCAGTTGGCTCCTTCGGAGGAGTAGAAAAAAGATATTATTAATACTGGACTCATCATTTTACAGCTGAAAGAAATGTCAAAGGTTTTTTTTATCTGAAACATAATCAACTTCGCCTGTACTTATCCTAAAAATTCTTAAACAAGCAGCTGTTGTAATGTTAACCCTTGAAGAGCGAAATGCCGGCTGAGCGCCACCGCGGGGTCCGGGGTGCGATTTCATTATCGCAGTGCGCGCGGTGCCATACAGCTCCGTATGCTGCAAATTGCAAACCCTAAGCGCGTTGTATGTTGTATTGAAACAGTCAAAGGACAGTCGCGTCTCAGAAGTCTTGGACGTTTTTTTTTTCCTTATAGATGTACGTTTTTTCCTTTTAAGTATATTGTACCTCAAATTTTTACATAACCTTATGTATCGTTAATTACTGATTCGACGCACACGTGAAGTTTTCAGACGTAAAAAATAATTGATCAAAATATTGACGACCTATCTACATTCAATTCGTGATCGTCACAGAAAAAGGAAATGGCGGCTTGTCGCTGTCTCTTTTCTATAGTGCTGCTCGGAAAGGGATACACTGTAATTGGTCGAATTTGGAATCTTTTTTTTTTTTATATCACGTGTGCGTCAACAGTTTGCCGAGTGTATTAATGTGTTAGTTATTTTACTAGATAAGTTCCAATTATAAGTAATCGTAAGAAAGCCTCAATTAATTTACTGTGACAGGAAGGGAAGCCTTGAAAATAAGCCTTATTTTATGTGAACCATTCTGCGATGTGACGTCTTAATATTCTACATTATTCGGCTGATGTAGATTTTCCAGCAATTTTAAAGTGCAATCATAAATTGTCATAATATTTTTTATTCTCTACCATCAGTCAAATATGTGGTCTACCACCCTAAAGTTGATAATCGTTTGCATGTCATAAAACAATGATGCCAATAGACGTGTCTGTCAACTTGAAAGTTCGACTTTAGCGACATATTCGTTTGATAGGAACTTGTTTAAAAATTGATAGAGCGCTTATTTGGCTGATGGTACATTGTGCTGCATTTCAAAACTTGAAGGTAATCAATTTTAGTTATAATCATTGATAATTTTAATTGCATGCATTTTAGTTTTTATCCGAGTAAGAATATATATCAGATTATAAACTAACAATTTTACAAATTTTAACGATTTCTTCCTACAGCGCCGTGTCCTATATGCGTAGTTATGCAGTAAGTTTACTGCTATCTATCTTTTACCTTTAAACAGTTAAATCCTGAGCTTTTTAGGCGCAAGACATTTTGCCATTATGCCCCAATATCCATACTAATATTATAAATGCGAAAGTGTATCTGTTTGTTTGTATTTTTGTCCGTCTTTCACGTCGACGGGTCGGCGTGATTTTTGGCATAGAGATAGTTTACTTTTTATTACGGAAAAATGCACAGTTCCGGAACAGCGCGCGATAAAGAAATACCACGCGGGCGAAGCCGCAGGCAAAAGCTAGTATTTAATATAAATGCAACTTTACAACATGTACGACTAAAAAGAAACAGAAGTTGTATAACTATATAGCTTAGATCAAACAATTTTTGATTTGACTAAACCTATCTTTTACATTGTGTTGAGTTTTACAATCGTTCTTGATTATTCACGCACGATACATTAAACTTACAGTGAAGTCATGGACTGGTTTATTAGTGTTTTTTTTTTAAATATATTAAACCCTATCTCGCAAAAAAACAGACAGTGACGTTTAAATGCATAAAAAAAAAAAACTGTACTATACAGGGTGCCCCGTCGGGAGTTAACCACGTATTCCTAATTTAAGAGCGTTTATACCTGCTGAGCTGGCAACATTGCATTTTTGATAGTTTTTCTTTATTATTCCATAAAAAATGAATGAATTCTTTACGAAAATAAAAGTCTATCACGCATCATTATTGGAGTAGACACATTAACTTATATATTAAGAAGAGTTCTATCAGACCACATTTTTAATTTTCATTCAATTTTTATGGAATAATCGAGAACAGCTGAGCAACAATGCAACGTTGCCAGCTCAGCAGGTATAAACGCTCTTAACCTCTCGGAAACCTCACAGGCACCCTGTATCTAAACATGTTCAGTTTTTTCATCCATTTGCGATTGTTTAATGTCGTGCTCTGAAAACGATCTTTGGGGTGGCTCTTTTTCATAAATATTGTATCCCTCGAACTATATATAAGGCTGATTTATATTATAAGTATAAAACGTTCCCGTGTTCAAGACTTATGTATACACCATTCATCTATTCGCATTAATGTAAAAATATATTTTTCATCACACTTGCTCGTAAACAGTGTTATAACATGCAGGCTACCTTGGTTGCAACCCCCCAAATAAAACCCTCGACCTTAATGTGCTTGTCATGAAACCCGAGGTCGGTAAATGAGTCATTGCGCGTACAAATTTTGTTGTCATGAAGCCCAAGGTCGGTAAATCAGTCAATGTGCTTACTGATGGTGCTGCGCATGGCGTAGCAGCAGGACCACATGCTCACGCGGCTCAGGCACATGCTGAGGGAGGGGGAGGGCATGCAGCGCTGCCAAGAGCGCAGCCTAAGGTATCGCCAATATTTGAAACAATTATATTTTTTCTTTTAGAAATAAAAAAATTACTCGCAAATGTGATGAAAAACATTGTATGTCGCACGGGCGGTACTACAATTACGAACATCGATTCATCAAAGCCCTCAGTCTTCGACTTCGGGCTTCTAATAGACCCTCGTTCGTAATTCCTTATTTACCGCCCTTAAGACACAATGTACTATTGTTGTAATTAGGCCTGTTGTTCATTAGATCCGGATTGTAATGATGCTCGTATTAGTGAATTCTTGGTTTGAATTCAGTGCGTCAGTCACTGTTTCCACCAGAGATGTGCGACCAATACAAACGGTTCATCTACCTATCATCGCTCAGCGTAGCTCTATTTGTAACAGCACGGCGGAGCGATGATGGAAAAGCGGCCAAGAGCGTGTCGGACACGACCAAGATAGGGTTCCGTAGCCATTACGAAAAAAATCAAAATTATGTGCGTTAAAACACAATACATTCTTAAAATGTATTATTAGAAAAAGAGCGTATCTTCACGGCACTTACGTCCTTTTGTTGAGAAGCGCAGTTTTTCGGCGATAACTCAAAAACAGTATATCCGATCATGTTGAAACCAATTTTCGTTGCAGGTATTTATTAAGCGTTACCTTTCTATATTTTTAGCATATTTTTGGACAAACGGTTTACAAGATAGAGGGGGGGGACACAATTTTTGCTACTTTGGGAGCGATTATTTCCGGAAATCTTCACATAATCAAAAAAGTTTTTGAGAAACATTACTATCTTTTCAAAAGAGCTGTCGAACTATGTGCCGCACGTTGATGCGTTAATTTTTTTTTTTCAATTTTTGCTACGTGTATGGGGTGCCCCCCTATAAATATTTATTTTTGTAATTTAACTACAAAACTAAATAGCGGCTTTGACAAGACATCTGTACTCCAAATTTCATTGATATACATCTTGTAGTTTTCGAGTAAAATGCCTTTGACATACGGACGGACTTGACGAAACTATAAGGGTCTGTTTTTGCCATTTTGGCTCCGGAACCCTAATAAATGAAACGTTTCTATTGGTTCACGACAAACACATCCCTCGCATATCTCTGGTGGAACCTGTAAACGGAGTATTTCGTTTTAGATTAATGAACGACATGCCTTTCGTCTGTACGAGTATACGATGAACTTTGATAAACATGAGTGAGCGAACATATTAAGGTTTTTTAATCGCTCTGTCTGCAAATCAAATGTCTCGCTGTCCTTTTCACACGCCCATTGCTGTGTATGGTGCAAAATAGGGACGGCTATATCACTTGTCAGCCATAATCTGTTTTTGTGCTAATGTTTTAAGTTTCTCACACATTTATAGTGCACAAATATGATTCATAAACTGCCATGTATAAAAGCATTTTTTGTCTATGACAATAATACTCGGCCCGTGCGATAAGTGTGGAATATGTTGATGTAGCTAGTTAACTGCTAGATAGAGTCAATGAGGGCTATCGCGTATGAATTCGCCTCTAGAGGCGCTAGTGTAGCGTGAGGTCTACGAAATGTCAAATCGCATAGTTTTTGGGTGAGCTACGCGGGTTTATTTATAATTAGAATTTTTTTGTGAATATTTTGCAATATCTGAAATGAATTATGGCAAATATGCGTTCCGGGGTAAAGAATGTCTGTGTTTTGAGACAGTTTTGTCTTTCGGAAACCTTTGTCCTCCCTTTTTTCCGAACAAAACGGGGACTATGCAACACTGTGGCGTGCTCGATATTTTTATGGTACGGTTTTAAGGTGTATTAAATATCAATTTAATCTAAACTTTGTTTTCACGCCCGTAATAACAGACTTTGAAAGCCATACTTAAAAACCTCACGCAACAGTGCGCCATCTAGTGAGACAAAAAACGATAGCCCTCATTGAAACCTACCCTTAGAAAAGACTGTACCCAACGGTACCCACTACGGAACGCTCTTACGTTAATTATTGGACGAAAATAGAAACCGAATCATGGATGCACGGAAAAAGCCCCAGAAAGAGACCAGCCCAGTAAAAATACAAAAAGACTCCAAAAACTAATCTTACTTTGAGTGCTTGATAGCGACATCTCTTGTCCGGGTGAGCGGTTAGTTCCGAAGGAATGTTGACGTCTCTCGATGAGAGCTAAAACATAGATGTCGCGAGCGTCGCTGCTTAAGTCACTAGGAAAAAAGCAGGCTGAAATGTGTGGTGCATGGTAGAGAGAGAAATTTGTGTCTAGACTTGTGTCCAGTGGCACGCAGCACGGAAAGCTGAGGACCTGGGTTCGATTCCCAGCGCTGGTCTCTTTTTCTGGTTTTTTTCTGTGCATCCATGTTTTGGTTTGTATTTTCATTGGATTTCACGGGATGACCGTAAAAGTAACAAGGAGTTGAAATGAAAAATACAAAACGACTCCAAAAACCAATCTTGACCCTTTATAAGGCCCCATTCATTGGAGCATACTACCACAGAATCAAAAGCAGCTATCGAATACATATACCTGACAAAGAATATTTTTAAAGCTAGTCGTATTTTCAATAATTACAATGGAAATTGTGACGTATTATGAAAGCAATAAGGTTCAGTTTCCAACTCAATGCAAGTGTTGGCTAAATCGCATCTGCCTTATTAAGGGTTAATTCATTATGAGACCAGATTGTATGAAATGTAAAAGTGGTGACGATACGGCAGTTTGTCTAAATTGACAACAAATAAACATACAGCGTGTATTTTTGTTATAACCGCAACCTTTAAGGGTAGCGAGTGGAGGTCTTAATAAATTCTTAAATAAAATTTACTTTTTCCTTATAAATGTCGCATTTGCTGACGTGACTACTGTAAAAGGTTCGCTTCTCTAAAAATTAATT
Source organism: Choristoneura fumiferana (assembly GCF_025370935.1). NCBI lineage: Eukaryota > Metazoa > Arthropoda > Insecta > Lepidoptera > Tortricidae > Choristoneura > Choristoneura fumiferana. Next base: position 815,978 of record NC_133472.1, on the reverse strand, counting down.
ACTATCTGGTAGATGGATCAATCAACTTTTTAGTGTTGTCATTCAGTCCCGTGACCCAGGTGACACCAGTGATACACTTTGTTAGGAAAATGTTAGCAATTAGCATGCTTAGGAGATGAGCCATGTAGTAATTGCCTTAAAAACTGTCACAACTCTAAAATTTTAGTGGATTTGTACCCCAAAAATCATACTTAATAATTAACCCAGGAGACGTTACCATGGTAACGAGGTAAAAGAAGTTGATTGACCCAGATACTAATAACAATAGCACTAAAACCAACGTCTGGTTTCTGTTTGTATAAAAATACACGTTGTATTTAAAATCACCTCGCGGTGGGTTTAAGACATGAAAGCCCAAATAGTGTTACATGTATATTTGTTATTGACTTAGAATAAGTTAAATGCATTTTCAGTGTTTGCGCAATAAAGGTATGTGGGTGAATCAACTTTTTCTCGTTTGTTATTCTGTCCCGTTGTCCAAGAGACAACAGTGTCAGGGTTTCTTAAAAAACTGCTTTAATATATGCGACTAATGTGCTTAAGAAATAGTCCATAAAATAAGGAGCTTGTAACTATGACAAAAATGTAAGCTTGATCAATTTTAACCACAGAAAACATATATAAATACGTGGTTTTAAAGAGTTGTCCAGGGGACGAAACCATGGCAACGAGGCACATCAAAAAGTTGATCGACCCATGTACAATAATATTTTAAAGTATGCTGGCTTTGCAATTGTAAGGGTGAAGCCGGACGAGCGTATTTTTTTGAGTTGCGAGTCGCACATTTTCGGTCGCGTTTTCTTGGTTTATTACAAAAGTCCTATTTGTCTAGTAAAATTAGTTTCGAGTCGCCGTGTGGCACAAATTGGACTGTTGTATAAGACCGTATGTGACTCACAACTCGATAAATTACGCTCGTCCGGTTTCACAACCAAGCAGAAAAAAAGATCGCCCAGTTGGCCCCAATGAAATGTGACGAATTCGAATTTAGAAAACGATGTGTTAAATTAGCGATTTTTTAACTGGCTGAATATATGGTAATAAAAATATCATAGGGAATGTAATAATTGTTTATTGTAACCTCAAATACACGCACAAAGTAGAAGGTTATGTAGTTTTTGTATCGGTCCCCATACATAATAACTTGAGAACTGCCATTCAGGCTAGAGAAAGAGTGAAGCTGCTACAGGTTCTTGTATATATGGGTCAATCAACTTTTTAGTATAGCTTGCGGCCATGGTCACGTCTCCTGAGTTACTTATTAAAAGTATCATTTTATGGGGTACAAATCAACTAAAAGTTAGGAGTTGTGACAGTTTTAAGGCGATTCCTTTGTGGCTCATCTAAGCATGCTAAAACTAAAACCTAGTATACATTGCAAACATTGTTCTAACAAAGTGTATCATTGATGTCTCCTGAGTAACGGGACAGAATAACTTCTAAAAAGTTGATTGACATATGTTTATAACACAAGATAAGTAAAAAAAAATGTTGGCTTCATCATCTCGTACAAGTTAGCTTAGGGCTTATGCATACAAAGGTAGAGATACAGTGCGTAATGTATTTTCATCGGGAAAAGTCGGATCTCAATCAGAATACGACGGCATTCGATGTTTCAGTCAATTGTCGTATTAAATGAGTGACATTTTGTATTTTATTGTACTGTAAAACTCTTTTCTCAAAAATGTCCGTAAAAGTTGACATTATTCTTTACATATCAAAAGGTGAAGTGCATAGTTTATGGTCAGCGAATAATTAAAAAGTTAAAAAGATTGCAGGCGCGCTAGCTCGACAATAATGAATTAGCGCGCGTTGCAATCAGTCACATTTTTTTTTTTAAAGTTAAAAAGGCCATGGAAATGTTGGCACAAGTCGTATACAGCCAAGTCTAATGGCCGGTATCAGATATTTTGTTGGAACTCCGGACTTTTTCTATTGGGTCTAAAATAGCTTGTGGTGTTTTCGGTGGAAAAATACCCCTGCAGTTTATTTTTAATGAAAAAAGGCGGGAAAGCATAAGAAAAATATTGGAATAAAGTTAAATTTTTAATATATTTGAGAAAAAGTTTATTTCTATTTCTATTTCAGAATTATTCGCCATTTTTGAGAAAAGCTTTATATTAGTCTCGGCTGGAATAGCAATTGCTGGCTTCGTATTAGTTAAACGGACTCGCAAGCTCGTTCATTTAATACTCATACTCAGCCAGCAATTGCCTACTTCCAGGCCACGACAATAATCTACTATTATTGTACATAAAACACATGAAAATAACAGAACACAGGATAATAAGATGTAAAAAGGTGAACGTTTTCATATTCATTCGTACGGAACTTTATTATTTAGTGTCAGATGTTAAAACTGCTGTACGATGGGTAGGTACCGAAAGAAATTGAGAGAGCACGATACGAACTTTTCCCATAAAATACGATGGAAAATCATTATGATCTGCGCGTTAACGTACAGTCGCTATCAGATATGTCGGACCAGCCAAGGTAGTCAAAAATATCGGAGCATGCACTCTATTTTCAAGACATTATCTGATCTGGTGACTGAACTTCAAACGAGATTTAGTAACATTTTGCTGTCATTGTATGCGCTTTGAAAAATACGCCGTGTGCATAGGCCTTTATTCAGCTATAATTGTCATCCGTATCTTTCGAACTGAGCAGTAGAAAGGGACAGATGTACGTCAACAAGCTAACATTACGTCGACCTATCAGTACGTTAT
>NC_133472.1:810844-812859 GCF_025370935.1 Choristoneura fumiferana | reverse complement strand
AGCGACATCTATACCGTAGCCCTCATCGAGAAACTTTCGGTTCTTCGGTTCGGTTTCGGTTCGGAACTTTTCGGTTTTACGGGATGGCCGTAAAAGTAAAAATTTGGAATTGAAATAAAAAATACAAAAAGATTCCAAAAAACCAATCTTTTTTTATTACGTCATTAGTTTTATTTTCTAGTTTTGTACGATGTTAAGTTGTTTAAGAGAAATAATGTGTTTCTTGCATATTCCCTCAGGTCATCTCAGCCTATATGCGTCCCACTGCTTGGCACAGGTCTCCTCTCAGAATCAGCGGGCTTGGGCCATAGTTCTATATAAATCTGATACATATTACACAATATATTCGGGGTTTGTTCCGCGTACCTTGATTTTAAAGCAGCTCGATATTTCAGCACAGTTATACCAGCATACCCGCAATTCTCCAGCCGTCTCGTGATCATGGCGCATGCAACTGTGCCGAAATATCGAGCTGATAAATATTCCCTATTGTTGGTAAACTTGAATAAATAAAAGAATAAACACATGCTAATACTCATTTACATTTCCGTGTTTCTCACCGAGACACTTCAACAAAACACAATACTGCTATCAAGCTTTACAGTCTTCCTTCATCTATACCATATTAGTTCGCCTATAGGCTATCGCCGATAGCCAGCGGTCAGTGGGTTCGATTATGGCGTTATTTATTACACAACGAAGCAACTAATTAAGCTTTGATAGAAAGTGTATTATAGAACGAGAGCAGTTTATTACGGCCCAGCTACCAGTTCAGAGATATACCCGTTCTATCGAACTCGTTACCCATGATCGGTTTTACGATGCAATTTGTTTTGACATACGAAATTGAGCTTGATAAAAGATAGATAGTTGCAAGTGGATGGTATTATGTATCAGACTAGAGTTTACCCGCGACTTCGCACGCGTAAATGAAAGAAAGAAAGAAGACATTTATTCACTAACATAGAGACACATATACAGTAAAAATTATCATAAAATAACTATTCGATCTGATAGTTACAATTAGGGCATGGATACCGGTATTCGGTATTACCGAAAAACCGGGATACCGGACATTTTTTCCCCTTTTTAATACCGGTATTAAATATCTACAAAACCGGTTTTTCGGTATTTTGACTTTGTGTTTAAATAAGTAATAATCTACTTTAATTTCAAACAAGCAAGCACTTTTAATAACTTTTGTCTTCAGACTTATGGCTTTTGAAGTTACTTACTTTTAAATTTAAAATTTACCGCGCACAAGTTTGCTTTGTTTATTTGTAGTGTAGGCTTTCTCGAAGTTGGACCTACCTAACCGTTTGTACCGTAGGTATACATAGTTGTCAACAACTTCGAGCGCAGAGCCCCGACTATTGCGGGATTTGGGACAACATGGATATTAGTTAGACATGACTTTCGCCTTGCCCATGTTCATTTTTAGGCCAACTCGGTCGGAAACTGCTGAGGTCAGCGAGCATAGCACTGAGGTCCTCCATGGTCTCAGCCATGACTACAATATCGTCGGCGAATCGAAGGCGAGTGAAGTACCCGCCATTAATGTTGATGCCTCGTCCTTTCCAGTCCAGAACCTTAAAAGCATCCTCCAATGCAGCGGTGAACAGTTTCGGAGAGATCACATCTCCTTGTCTGACTCCCCGCTGGCTTCGTGCTCTTGTCCTGTAGTCGGACGGACATAGTGGCGTTTTTGTGCAGACACTTCAACACTTCGATATACCGGTAGTCAAGTTGGCACCGCTGGAGAGCCTGCAGCACTGCCCAAGTCTCGATCGAATCGAAGGCTTTCTCGTAGTCCACAAATGCAAGGCAAAGGGGGAGGTTATACCCTTCGGTCTTCTGTATAACCTGCCGCAACGTACATGTGGTCTACAATACTACAGCCTTTTCGGAAGCCGGCTTGTTAGGGAGGCTGGAAATCGTGAAACCTGCTTGCGAGACGATTTGTGATGACCCTAGAAAACAGCTTGTAAACATAACTCAGAAGTGAGATGGGTCTA
>NC_133472.1:770443-803291 GCF_025370935.1 Choristoneura fumiferana | reverse complement strand
TCTACGGCCCAATGTGCAATAGAATGTACACAATAAGTTCAAGGTAATTAGGAGTCTATGACAATGTAACAAAGTAAAAAATTCTTGTTTTTTCTATTGTTTTGCACCATGGCAGTTTGACTTTATTCTCGAAACAATTAGATTCTAATTGCTTTGTCATTTTTTTTCAAAATATTTATATGGTGGGCTTCAGGAGGTTAAATAAGTAAAATGTATAAAAAAATCTTGAATGTACCAAATCTGGCTGCTGAAGTTTGTTTACATTTAGTTATTTAAATACCTATCCAAACTAAGTCTTGGCGGTGCCATTTTAGAGGGGCTGACTCGGTCCCCCTTTCGCCTTTGGCTTTGAAGCGGCTCTCATGTTTCTCATTCTGAGCTTTTAACGCACGGTAATGTGTGAAGGACGTGTGTGGAGTAGACTTGATTTGAGGAAATTATACGTCGGAAATATCTGTGCATGGGGGAGGCCCGTAGTTCACCGCCTTAGGGTCATTACATTATTCAAGCGGTTCAACCTGATTTACGTGGTCACATTTTTCTAGGCGGCATATTTTGATGACATTTCCGATTGTGTTTTTAGTTTTAGACAACTTGCACTTATATTAGTATAACCTAGAAACTAACAGAGTCTTCTAGTTAGTGTCAGCGAAAATGTGCCCACGAAAATCATACGGAATAAAAGCTCGAATAATGCCTTAAGAGACCCTAGCAGTACCAATAGCAAGCGGGCACCGAGTGTGATGTCGATATTTCGCTCATGCAGTAGAATGATAACATATTTACAAGAACACAAGTTTTAGATTTCAAAACGGTTTGATATCTTGAAATTAATTTCTTATGTAATCGTCACAAAGCAATGAGGGTTTTCACAGAGGCGAAATATCGCTAGATGGCGTTAGTATCGTGCCATTCATTTGACGTTTGACGTTTGCTTGCGATTGGCTCATGTAGTTTTTTAACCAATCACGAGCAAACGTCAAACGGACTCACGACACTAACGCCATCTAGCGATATGTCGCCTCCGTGTAAACCCTCGTTGTGTCGACGTTCTCTTGGATGAACGATTTTGCTGTGCTGTTTATTTGCTGACCGTCCTCGTTCGATGACATGTACAGCCAGGTGCACAGATGTTTGCGGCAGCTTAGGCTTATTTCACACCAAGCAGTTAATATTATACACTAACATTGTTCGTTGATTTCTCCGACGCGTGTTTAAAAAGAACTAATGGAATTTAGAGGCTAATAAATGTTGCCAATAAGTTAAGATTTTATTCGATTTTAGCTAAAATAAAAACGCCTATTTATATAGTTAGGTAATGTATATTATAATTGCTAATTTAGCCGTTTTTAGGGACACTGTAGAGTTACCACGGTCGCTTGGACAGAAAATGATATAAGGGAGACAAAGTTTGCTAGTGTTGTGTCAGTGTGTTGGACAAAGAAAATAGCACAGATAACAATCAAAATCTGAATTTAACTTTAATAACTGCGTAAGTACTATCTGATGATTAAACGAAAGTAAATAAGCAGTTATTATAATTAAAACAAAATGAAATTGGAAAATTTTAAGAAATTCACAATAGGATCGTCAAATGTAGGTATACAAATAAAATAATGTGTAATAGTTATTGAAATTCAATAAAAAGTCTATATATATATAAAAAAATTGAAATAAAATTACAATTTCAACGTAGAATTTAGAATGCCTATAGCCAATTTATTCGTAAATAAGCTCTAACAGTGGCAGCTCATAAGGACACGTCAAAGTAGACCTTTTTCACCAATTATTGGTAGTTTTAATGTGCCAGATATTTGTGATGCTGTCTCTGTTAGTTTTGTCCGAAAAACAGAGACAGCATCATATTTATTTGCCACACAATTTATCAATGACCAATGGGACATGGGGGCAGAGGTCTGATTGGGGCAAATAAATTGTAAAATCTTAGGTAATACTTGAACGGGTCTTACTGTGCTAAACAAAATAGTTAATTATACATAATGCAAGAAAGTAGACATTTACACAACACAAATTACATTATATATTAAAGTACAGATGTAGCGTACGCAATTTAAAGTTTTAACATAGAAAAATCTCTCAAAACATATCTTCAGTAGAACGGTTACACCTTCTAGTAAAAAAAACTAGTCAAATTTAAGATTAAAATTGCAAATATGCTGCTCAACGGCATAAGTACTTATTCGTTAGCCAAAGAAATTATTTTACTGTTAATTTTTAAACAAATTATTGATTATCTTTATCGCATAGTGAACGACAACATTTAAACAATCATTATAAAATTACGATTGTAACGCTGCGGCTGCGACGAATGTATAAGTGAAAAAAATATTGTTAAATCTTCTCTTTAGGCGACGCCTTTGGTTGTGTATTGGTTGATATAATTAAGAGTTATCGCTGTTTTCGAAAATATAGGGTGTAATTTTGAACGTGATTTAAAATTAGTGTTTCAGTTAATGCGACAATATAATGCATTAGGTATCAGATAAGATTTAAATAAAAAAAAGAACCATATACAAAAATACTTACAAATAAAAAACCCCCCCTAGATCTCCGTCGCTTCTCGTTGTGCCCAGAAGGCTGGCAGCATTGCCACGTTGGATCGCGAGGCTGATCCTTTGCCCAAAATAGCTGCCAGCCCGCTGGTCACCAGTAGCATCTATTAGGCAGTTGTCTCACCGCCGGCGAGGAAACGATTGGCTATCGACTATTTTCTCGCTCAAGAAACGAACAAAAGATATAAGATCCTGTGTGAGTAAAAGATACATATTGTATATTAATAGTTGATCGCTGGCGGTTCACACTGCCGGCGAGAACTCGCTCTTACATCTTTTGTCGCAGCGACAAGAGCTATAAAACTCGCTGAGCAATAAAACTAGCTCAGCGATACTCGCTCAGCGCTGTTAGCTTGGCGGCCGCCCGGCTCGAGCGAGTGGAGCGAGTAATCGCCCGTCGTGCTCGAACACTCGCTTCTCGCTGCTCGCCCACTCGTTTCTAGTTACTCGCTCTGCTCGCTTGTCGCTCATCGTCGGCGGTGGGACAAGTGCCTTAGGCGCGTGGATATCTCCTTGGCGATATCGCGCGCGCCAGGTCCCCACGACCCCAGAGTCTCAACACCAAACGGCGCAAAAATGTAGCCTTCCCCAAGAACTGCATATTTGCGCCGTTTGAGTTGCTCTGCTGTTGCTGCTGCTGTATCAGATTAATGAGTTAATCCATGCAGCACTAATTCAAATCCCATGAAATTCAATTTTGTTTCACGTTCAAAATTTCGTATATTCAGTGGAATGAAAACATCTAAACCCGGCAGCACTTGTGTTATTTATTTAAAGCGTGCAACTTAAAATTGCATCAACCTGAAAGGAAACTTGATTTACCTATATACGTATTTCAGCAGATGGTAGGCTAAGTTTGACTGAACACGCCTATTATGGTTTAGAATTTTTGCTTTATGACGGAGTTCTGAGGTAACGAACAAAAATACAACCGAATTGATAACCTCTTTTTGAAGTCGGTTAAAAATAAAGTTGCGCTTATTACAGGTGTTATTCAGTCAAACCGACCTGACCGCCTGCTACAATGCTCTGTCTTGGTTTTAGAACATCAATTAATTGTATATGATGGAAAATTAGGAACATTTATTGGCTATTGTTATATTTGTGTTCAAAAGTGACTCATTACAAAAACTTATCTATGGTTATCGCCAGATGTCGCTACCTTGATCTGGAGAGTGTATTACCAGCTACATAGACTCCCTTAAGATTAGCTGTAGTGTTTCGTTTTATCTTGTTATTTTGTTATTGTTGAAAAATGTATTCTGACTTCGATTATAAATATTCCTTATTTAATTTAGTAAGACGAGTCTTTCGCAAATGTGCGATTAAGTGATACAAAAATTAGTTTTAATTATGTAGGACTGTTAATTTCAAGGGTCAGTGACATATGCACTTTTTACGGTCAGAAGTTCTATATAGTTTTTTTTGTACAGGGTTTTTTAAAATGAACCCAGAATATTTCGACCAGTGACAGCGCAAGTCCAATTGAAAACGATTTTACAAGTGTTGCGAGATTTTGGATTGAAGGTAGTCGACAAAATGTTGTTGCGAATTAGGTCTATGTTCGTTTAATAGGTATGACGTCACATCTTATTCATGTGATGTCATATTGTATGGAATGTAGCCGCTAGAATAGCACCGGTGTTCTTTCGGACTTGTTTGAACCAATGATCGAAATTTTCCTTAGTCATTTTGCGATGTCTTGTAATGAGGGTTTAATGACAGGTTGTCGCTAGATGGCGCTAGTGTCGGGGGTACGTTTGACATTACAGTGTTGCTCGCTGCCTCGTCCCAAATGTGGCACAAACGTCACTAGCGCCATCTAGCTGTCACAAAAACCCCAATGACGTTTGTTTTTTAAAAATGTTTAGTTGTAAGGCAGTGTTAAATAACTTGTCAGAATGGTTTGTGTGTTGAGTGTGACTGCGCCGATACTTACGCACACTATTCTATCGATTACTGATTGATAATTAGATAAAATAATGTTTGAATTTGTCTGTTATCATTAGTCCACAGAGTACTAATGACAGGAGATGATAGTGCTCTTTTTTGTTTGTCAAAAAATTACAGTTACCACTATGGTCAAATTAGAGCATTTCTAAAAAAGTTTGTACATTTGATTTGCGACTCCGATTTGGGTAAAAATTGCAGGTAGATAGAGTGAACGATACTGAGTTTAAATAACATAGTCTCCCAAAATGTCCCAATTAATTTGTATGGAAAGTTCCTTTTTTGTTACCAAAACTCTATGGATTTACGGTACAAACCAATTGGGACATTTTGAGAGACTATGTTATTACGACTCAGTATCGTTCACTCTACATACCTGCAAATTTTTATCCAAATCGGAGTCGCAAATCAAATGTTCAAACTTTTTTAGAAATGCTCATTAAATGATTTGCGTATCCAGGGCGTAGCCAGGATTGGTACCAGAATGGGGCAAAGATTGTGAAAGTAGCGGAGGACGTCTATTTATGGTTCGCGGGTCACAAATCACTGGACACTCCGCCGTGGCTTAGCTCTTGGTGCGTTGGGGGGTGCGTTGGGGTATTTGTGCGATTTTTTCGTTTTGGTGTGGTTTTGTTGAAATGTGCAGACGTGTGCCATACTTGTACACGTTGGTCATACGAAAAAATGCAGTGCGAATGAGCTAAAGATATGTCGACATCTATGTATCTTACGGCACTAGACTGGCTGTTTGGAACAAAACGCGCGGCGCATCAATCATCAATATTACTTTGACACAACCGCTGTCACGGACGTCAACAAACTATAGTGAAACGTTCACAAAACCGCGCTGTGAACTAATTTTGTGCGCCGTTTTGATGTAAAAAAACATGCAGTCTAAACATAGATGTCAATGTAAAGATATCTCCGGTCATCAGTGCTTTGCGTTAGCCCATCCTAATCAAGTTTTCTATAGTCAAAGGTTGGCAACATCCGCCATAGTTAAAATGTTACAGATTTTTTATTTTTATGACATTATTATTGCTATCGTTATTTTTGTATTCAATGTGCTATTTAATCATATACCATATTTAAACGTTTTAGCGCTGTTAAGTACCTGTTTTAACCTTGAAAGGCCCAACGTACGTACTAGATTTAAGACATACCATACAAATTTCAACTTTTCTTGATTGACTTTAGATTCAAATTCTGTTAATTTAGTTGCTATGGGTCTTACAAGGGTTATGTTTAGTTTCCGTGGATGAATTTCGGACTCATAAATAGGTCCTAAATTATTATGCACTTGCAACTAGAATAACCGTCTTCCGACCTTTGCAAATCACTTTGGTGCCTGAGCGCAGGATTAAGCGATGAGTGTTGACAGACGAAATATCAAGATTGGTTTTTTGGAGTCTTTTTGTATTTTTTATTTTCGAGACGAAATATCGCAAGATGGCGTTAGTAATGTGCGGTCTGTTTGACGTTAGTCTTGCTGTGATTGGTTCATTTATACTCGAGTCCAAAATTAGGCGAACTAGATTGACAACTGAAAATGTTACCAGACATTGCAAAAAAAAAATAGGCATAGGAATATGTCGATATAACTTTGTGTAGCCGCGGAATGAAAGTGTTTGCCACTCTTGGACTTTATTTTCATAGCTGAAAACGACAAAAAGGATAACAAAATAATAACGTAACGAAAATTTCACTATAACGGAAATAGTTCCAAGCAAGCCGGTGGCAGTTAAGTCGAATGACTTATATTAAATGGCAATAAAACAAAATGGCGGATGGCGTCCTTACCGATGTTCAAATTTTTATTTCTTTTATTATTATTTCGTATTGAGTTTTTTTCTAACATCGATATTTAGTTTATTTATATCGATATTACAGCACTGGTGTAGCTGTGGCAACATTTGTGTGTAATGAACTGTCAAGACGGTTTCCCTCATTCTGGACTCCAGTATAGTTTTAGTTTTTTTAGAATTGGAAGCAGAATTGTGTAACTTGTATTACATTGCGAAGCCGTAGGGAAAACGAGTTTGTACGTGTCAATCGAGCGCCGCAGTGTAATCCAACATTAACGATTTTTCTTTCAGCTCTATACTGGGTTTTTAATTCTTCTTTGCCTCGGTGGCAAATTCTAAATTTTAAATTCATTTCTACAAGGTGGCAATTAAATAACTGGAAACCTCGGACAGCCCAACATTTTATGTTTAAAGTTTATTCAGGATTTGTTCAAAAAAAATTATACCGATCTACTAAGTCAAAACTAAGTGGAATTACTGCTAATTTGTTTTGACAAGTCTTAAAATTGCCATAACTATTATTACGCAATATGAAAAGCAGGCGAACAGCCAACGTTTACCGAAGAATAATTCTGTCCCTTTCTAAAACGCTTTATCTATGCAGTAAGTATGGAGATGCTTGCATGTGACGTCACACTAAGTATTTCTTAATGTATAACACCTATCTCTTTCGCTTAGCTGTTTTTACATCAAAATGAAACTGACAGAAAAACGGCCAGAATGGGGGTTTTCATAGAGCCGAAATATCGCTAGATGGCGTTAGACGTTTGCTTGCGATTGGCTCATTTAGTTTTTTAACCAATCACGAGCAAACGTCAAACGGACTCACGACACTAACGCCATCTAGCGATATTTCGCCTCCGTGAAAACCCTGATTAAATTATCTAAATAGTATGCAATGTTGAATGTCATGTTGACATCTCATACTTTTGTCAAGGAAATCATAGTGAAATTGATTATTAAATGGTTCCGCCCTGGGTCATGAACCAATGAGGGCTATCGCGAATGAATTCGCCGCTAGAGGCGCTAGTGTAGCGTGAGGTCTCCGAAATGTCAGATCTCATAGTTTTTGGGTGAGCTACGCGGGTTTATTTAGAATTAGAATAATTTTGTGAATGAAATTAATTATGGCAAATATGCGTTCCGGGGCAATGAATGTCTGTGTTTTGAGACAGTTTTGTCTTTCGGAAACCATTGTACTCCCTTTTTTCCGAACAAAACGGGGACTATGCAACACTGTGGCATGCTCGATATTTATATGGTACGGTTTTAAGGTGTATTAAATATGATTTTAATCTGAACTTTGTTTCCACGCCCGTAATAACAGACTTTCAAAACCATACTTAAAAACCTCACGCAACAGTGCGCCATCTAGTGAGACAAAAAACGATAGCCCTCATTTGTTTGACTATACTGTAATATTGTATTCAGGTTCTCAGTTATTTAACTAACACCATGGATATAAGTTACCTGCTAACCTTAATTTCGTACGACGCCTTGAAGTGCCATGCCAAAGAATTATTTATTATTAAATTATTTGATTACTGTGTTTCGTACCTGTGTTAACAATATTTATTTTCTATTTATAGTTTATGATAATGTTTAAAGGCCCGCCGTGTTTGACAACGGTAAACTACTGTATAAAGTTGAGGTTGGATTATTCTAAAAAAATATCCATCCTTGTACTTTGATACCTAGTGCCATCCACGAAGACGCGTGATTTTGTCAAAATTAGACATTAATGCCATTGTAATAAGAACCACGGCACGCGTCATCGTGAATGACTACCTGTATCGTATGTAACCTCAAGGTACTGTTGTACATGCTAGTTACTAGCACGAAAGCATGCTACTATTGAGCAAATGTTTACCTACTAGAATGTGTGTATAGGACGTGCTACCATTAAGCATGCTTGTTTAGTGGCATACTGGTAGTTCAGGTACTAGCATACTTATTAGCATGCTAGCAACGAGCATGTGTAAGGCCTTAAAATTTTTTCGACGCCAACGACCTATATATACGTCCATAACTGCAGTATGGCGTATGGGTGATGTCTTTTGTATATGACGTGGCGGCGAAAAGTTAACGATTTGCTTTTAAATCAGCCCTTTAGGTAAACGATACAAATTAATGTAAGTATGATTAATAATGTAGTAGCGGGTCTCAGTTGGCGGGGTCTGACTGAAAAAGAGAGTAGTATGCCATGAAATGATAACCCAAAAATAACTTATAATGCGTAGGGCCTTCTCATCTCATATTGTTATTGCTTATTGCTATGAATTTTATTGCACCTGTGTTATGTTCTACTAACCAGAAATCGCTAGTTTCGTTTGATATAATTCCCACGTCAATATAAATACCTAATATAAATAATTTACTCACTGTACTTAGTTGATTTTAAATGATTGTATAAAGTTCTGTCCACACTGCGAACGTTTGTATTCGTAGAACATTCGTGCGATGCTCTTGCGAGCATTTGCGCGTTTCGAAATGTTCGCAATCGAGCATTCGCCGGTAGGGACGCCCTTAACACAAATTATTGTACAAAGATTATTTTAAATAAAGCTATTTTATTTAAACGGTTGTTTATTTTTCGTATGGTTCACTAGCTGATGTCATAAACGCGAATGTTTGTTATTGCTTCTCGCTAAAACGGATGAACGTGTTTTTTATGCAGATAACTGTTCTTTGGAATAACACGCTACTTTTACCGATCTTACGGGATCACGATGTAAGATAAAAGTTCAATATCTCAAAAACGGCTAAACCGATTTTGATGACACGTGTCTAAGAACCATCACTAGACAACTGATTTCAAATAAAAAAACACCGCATTCAAATCGGTTCACCCGTATAGGAGCTACGGTGCTACAGACAGACACACATAGCGGTCAAACTTATAACACCCTCTTTTTGCGTTGGGGGTTAATTAAAAAACAGCTGCATATGAGTTTCCATGAGGCTAGCCTCAGGCGCTAGTTTCGTGATGTTCGTTTTAACAACTTTGATATCTGTGTCCCGTCAGTGATTGGTTGAATAACTTTTTTTTTTAAATATGGCTGTCCATCGGAGGACAATTTTGCCTGTGTCTAGTAGGTTTTAGCGTTGTACGGTAAACAATTCTAGAAAACAAAATATGAGAGCTAATGGTAAATGAACGATGACAGCGCGAATCCATACAATGTTATGTTACAACAAACTATCGGTTTACTTCAATAACTTAATAAATCGCAAGCAGAGGATAACGTCAAACAGACCACGATACTAACGCCATCTAGCGATATTTCCCCTTTAGAGAAGTCCTCATTAAATTCAACAAAAAAAGGTTATTAAAATGAGCAATGAAATCAAAACACAACTAAAGTTTGATCCGCATTTATTACAGTACACTTTAAAATAATAATTATAATAAAAAAACAAGTCAATCGTTGTTTATTAAATATTATTTAAATAACGTCTTAACTCACGCGCGGCCGCGGCGCTCGGACTAGAGACGCTCAGAGGAGCGCATTGCATAAAACTAAACTTACAATTCTACTACTCCTAAATCACATTAACATTTTTAATACTGCCCTCATAATGCAATTGGCAGTATATATAAAAAAAAAACACGAGTTATTTAATTTTATACCATCAGGTAGCATGACTATATCAGATGAACTAAGCAAATTGGCCGTATCTTGTCTACAACATGAACAAAAACCCCTAAGAACAATAAAGGTGCGACCACACCGCTGCTTAAAAAACGGTGAGGGCACGGAATCGCAGTGACGCACCGTTTTTTTTGCATGCTTTCCACACCGCTGCTTAAAATACGCAAACGGTGCGGAATCGCAGTGACGGGCCGTAAACGCCACGAGTTTTGTTCGGTAAAGTCCTGACGTTTAAGCACGTCACTGCGATTCCGTATTTTAAGCAGCGGCGTGGAGAGCATGCGATAAAAACGGTGCGTATACGGTGCGGCACTGCGAATCCGTGCCGTCACCGTTTTTTAAGCAGCGGTTTGGTCGCACCTTAAAACCTCCTTAAGGCGACGCGAAATCAATTCACACATTTTCTCTGTTTACTCGAAATTTCTAAAAATGAGATACTGCCAATTACCTTACGAGGGCAGAATACAAGTTTTTATTGCAGACTGTACTTGCAATGTCATTCAACTTACACATGTAAACCAAATTTCAAGTAAATCCGACCACTGGAAGTAGATCAAAATTAACTTGCAAGATTTCACCAAAAAACACCACCAACATACGTTCCAAGTTAAAAAAGAGCTTGTAAATACATGGGAATTTTAATTATAAAATTGCCTCGAATAGTAATAATGCCGGGTGTGGCCTGTAATATGAGCAAGTAATTAAAACATAGATCGTACAACTCAAACTGAACAACATTAGTTCAGCGACTTTTCGAAGAAGCAATGTAAAGCAAAGTGCTTGATGTTTGTAGCGTGACAGGCGACGTCAGTTGTGTTCTAGGATGGAGTATATTGATAGCATGTTGCATTTGTATGAAAAAAAGGAAAATATAAAGACTGCATTATCTTTAAAAGTCGGTGAACTAATGTTGTTATTTGTGAGGACGAGATATGTTTTATTTTTTTAAAACTAACAAATTATTTTTGTAGGTAGTTTAACAAATTTCATGTTTGTGTTGTCTTATTTTAGCTTCTCATCCGATTACCGCACAAGACCCTACCGAACAAACTAAACGTGTTATTCACACAACCTCTACATTGGCGGAATCATCGATAGTATCGATGGAGCTTTACTTTCGTAGAATTGAGGTGAAAAAAGGAATATATAAAGACTGCATTATCTTTAAAAGTCGGTGAACTAATGTTGATCAATTTGACGAGGACGATCTATGTTTTAAGTTTTTGCTCGTATTACAGGCCACACCCGGTACCGTAGTAGAATTGTAGCTGCTAGCTTCATGAAATGGATCCCTGGGATCGAGTGACGTCAAAAGTGTTACACAGGCGTTGTTTGAGTGCAACATATATGAATTTGTAGATGTAATAATTTTACGCATTGTCATACCGCACGTACAGCCAGCAGAAGTAATGAGCAGTGCTCAAAATGCTCTAAAAACTGTTATTATCTAAACGTCACTCGATCCCTTACGCCAGACTTCGATTAAAAATGCTTGCGCTGACGCGTAAAACCGTAACAATTTGACAGTTTGACATTGGCTATCTTTACAGTAACTTGATGCTGTTAATTTTACACTCTGGGAGGTTGTAGTGGTTAACAAGCAATTTACATGCTGTTGCGATATTTAATTCATGATACATTTTGTATATAAAATCCTTTATATATATATCAGTGTGTTTCCGAAATTGAACAGGTTTTTTTTTTCAGCGACAAAGCTCAACATTTTCAGCTAGATCGCTATATGTCACGTGACCAAATTTGACGCTGGAAACAAGCGTCGAGCGACTTGCATGTGGCCGCACCTTAACGTCAAAAGGACCTCACGACACTAACGCCATCTAGCGACTTTTCGCCAAACAAGAAACTTTCAGTGTCATGCAAGTTACAGTTTTACGAGTTAGTTAGAAATGCAAGTTCCGTGTTGTGGTAAATAGATAACAAAAATAAATTTTATATTTACAAATTAAATTAAATTCATTAATAATAAAAAAATATAAAAGTAAACACCACTTCATTATCCACTTAAGTCTTTGTGTTGATAAATTACTATACTAAGTTATCCTAAGACACATGCTGTAATGTACTTACATATTTGAAAACAGAGTCATTTTATCAATGGTTTTATAAAATAATATAAATTGAGTACTTATTTAATTTAAAGCGTCATAAAATTAAATCAAAGATTGGCATACAAACAGAACACTGAAAAATACAGAAACTCAACATGAAACTTGCATTTCAATGCAACAACCACCTGACCTACACTTAAACCTTAATACATTTGGTCGTAATAATTACAATTTTACAATAATAATAAGATGTAAAATTATTCTCTACAATTAAATTACAATTCACTGAATTAAAAAATAATAATTAAATATGACATCTATAGAACATTAAATATAATGCTTATTTTCATACTATATAATATGTACAAATTGATTAAAAAAAAAACGAGTTTTGCACTAAAAAAATCACGTCATAATCGCATGTGATGAACGGATCGATTTTACAAAGTTACGTGTTTAATTAGGCCAAGCTTATAGGTCCCATAGCTCCATAAAAAGTCATAAAAAGTATAAAGCCGCATTTGTCGGTATCGGTTTCGGTATCGGTTTCATACATTTAATATGTTTGCGTTCACATATATCCGACGCAATGTGTTGTGACGGCTTGTGTTGTGTCGCATCAAAGCTATATAGAGAGAGACAGTGAGCATCACAACACAACACGACTGATAAATGTGATAGCGACTTAACTTTTATCATCTTTCACCATTACAATGTCTAGAAGAGGACTTATTTGAACCTTATGCGAGCTACCGCCCAGCAGCAGTGCCTGCACTGCGCTCCGGTGTGGAAAATTAACATACGGAAAGACTACTGGTGCTCCTATACTTGGTTTGGACAGGTATTTAACTAAATGTAAACAAAAGAACGTCAATTGAAAATACAAACTGAAATATAGATGCACAGAAATACCAGAAAATATAAGACCAACACTGTATAAAAACCTTGAACGTACCAAATCTGGGCTGATTATTTACGTTTGCTATACCTATACACCACTGATGGTCAACGGTACCGACACGAATTTCCCCTATGCACCACATATCTCAGCTTGTTTGTTTCTTATTTAGCCACTTAAGCAGTGACGCTAGCGACATCCATGCCGTAGCCCTCATCGAGAAACTTTCGGCATTCCATTGGAACCAACCGCTCACCGGACAAGAGATGTCGTTATTAAGCAATCAAATTAAGATTGGTTTTTTGGAATCTTTTTGTATTTTTTCAATTCCAAATTTTACTTTTACGGTCATCGTAAAACCTAAATTGAAAATACAAACTGAAAGGTACCTGGTACCTGGGTTCGGTTCCAGTGTTGGTCTTATTTTTCTGGTTTTTCTGTGCATCTATATTTCAGTTTGTATTTTCAATTTAGGTTTTACGCGATGACCGTAAAAGTAAAAATTTGGAATTGAAAAAAAATACAAAAAGATTCCAAAAACCAATCTTAAAACAACGTCAATTGGTATCTTAAATATTGACCCATTAAACTATCTAAACATTTAAATTTCTGTATTGAAATACACTAGTATAGTTTGTATTATAATGATAGATAAGTAAAATGTATAAAAACCTTGAACGTACCAAATCTGACAGCTGAAGTTTGTTTACATTTAGTTACATACCTATCCAAACAAACTATAGGTTCGGAACGGAACTGCCATTTGGCGTTGCGGGTGCCACTCGGTAGTGGACTTGCGCACTGTCTGACCGTGCTTGTTTGCCATTCCAATTCACGAAAACGGGCCACAAACCACTCAAACAGAAGCGTATTTTAGTTAATGCATTGCCTTAAGCTACGTATGCGGCTAACGCTGTCTCTTTCTCAAGCGATACTTTGAAGAGAGACGCCCTAAAACCGCGTGGTTAACTACATAGTGCGTACGTAGCCTTAAGCAATTCAGCTATCCTTAAACAGCTCTAAAGGTGCGCCCACATGCAGTCGCTCGTCGCTCGGTTGCAGCGATAAATCTGGTCACGTGACACGTGACCCCATCTTGGAGGTGATTTTGAATTTGCCGCGACTCAAAAAAGTAGCGTCAAGTCGCCGCGTCGAGCAGCAGCGACAAGATGGCTTCTTGCAGGAATGATCTTGGCCTTGGAAGCTGATTTCTTAATCTCATTTAGTAGCAGCCGTAGCAGTGGTACAAATAAAATTGGAGTGTTTTTCCGAAACTGAAGAAGTTTTTTTTTCCAGCGATAAAGCTCAACATTTTAAGCTTTATCGCTATATGTCACGTGACCAAATTTGACACTGGAAACAAGCGTAGAACGATTTCATGTGGCCGCGCCCTAAAGTTACTAACAACAGAACAGCAGGGCTACTACGAAACTCGAAACTCGAAGTTCGTGTCGTGCGGTCCCTCTGACACTTATACTATTTAATACGAGAGCGAGAGGGACCGCACGACACAAACTTCGAGTTTCGAGTTTCGTAGTAGCCCTGCTGTATGAATTGCCCCAATATTTGCAATGGTCGTTTCGTGCTATATTTATAATACCATATAGGTACTTAAATATAGACACACTTCTAAAACTTCCATACAGAATGAAACCGCGCTATATCGTCCAGTATTTAAAAAGTCTTTTCTGGGAAATTGCATACGTTTTTATAATAAAATTCCAAAAAATATTATAAATGAAACGGATACAAAATTCAGATCTATTGTCAAGAAGACATTAATATCAAAGGCGTATTATAAAGTTAATGATTATATCATGGACAGGGATATTTGGAAATAATTCCGATCCGCATTAGCGATCCCTTCAAATAGCGAACCTACTGTGTTAAAAATAAAGCTGTGTTAAAAATAAAGTTGTGTTAAATACTTGTGATGTATACATGTCATTTAATAATATTGTAAATCTGTTTTAAAAAAAATATATATAAGTACCTCGTTGAGTTTCTTGCCGGATTCTTCTCAGCAGAGGTTTTTCCGAACCGGTGGTAAATTTTTTTTGACATTCATAAGTGCTTGTTGTAGCCTAAATTGAATAAAGATATTTTGACTTTGACTTTGACTTTTATTTCCCATGTTTTTTCCAATACATGTATAATTATCTTCACTACTTGAAAAAAACTCGCACCTCAAAATAGATGATTTTTCTGTGTGCACTTTATGAACATTAAATCAAGGTTCAATTTTGTTGACATATTGATTTTAGATACGAGATTTTCTCAAAGCAGCGACGAAATGTACTTTATTTACGTAACATCACTGGCCAAATATAAAATTAAATGTAATCAAATACTACAAGGTGCTATTTCGTAGCCCTTCCTCTCAGGAGCACGCGAGCACGAGCCGGTTCGCGTGCTCCTGAGAGGAAGGGCTACGAAATAGCCCGAAACATGTCGAGCTAAACTCGGTTTAAGACGTGAGTTATCCGTTATAATAACATTTAATATGAGTGAGTCTCACGGTAGTTTCATGTTCAAAACTACAAGGTGCATTTACATTTCCACTTCAATACGACAGGGACAGACAAACTGCTTGTGTCATTCGTAAAATCAATCCTACCATCAACAGGCCACAAAGGGGCGTTCGGTACCACATTCAGGTACACACTTATGTCATTCATATACATATACGTCATAAGAAAACCGCCTGGAACATTGCCATCTAAGAATATTCAGAACGGTTTGAAATGTGGCGATTAAAGGTAGGCGCTTCGGACGTATCGGATTTGTCGCTTTGTATATAAATGTGCGATGCTTTCGATGCGGACAGGTGGACGCACTTATATGAGTTTCTATACAAAGAATACTACGATCCGTTGCGTGCGATGCGTCCGATGCGTACGATACCGACAAGTGGACGTTTACCTTAAGGAAGGCGTAAGGGGGGGTCTCATAACTTAAGAACGCTGTAATTTGATCTTTAACTGCACGTACTGATTTTGTAACTGCCATGAACCGAGGCCCGAAGCTTTATCGTCTAACACACATGCAATCACAATCATATTCACCATATCTTTCTGTCACGCGGTGTAAGAAGAGGTTAGAAAGAGAGGGTAAGTGCCAAATGCGATCGCAAACGTAAGGGCTAGACAATACGGCCACTGGACGCGGAACTAAGCAAGCGGCCGAATATAGCTCCGGATAAGATGTTACGGATCTAGTTCAAACTATTTGGATTTTAAAATGACATCCTTAAAAGCGCGATCACACTGACACTATTTACCGGCCGTACAATACCGACATGATATTTCGCGTACACGCCCATAGAAACTCTTGTCTTGTGTACACGAAATATCGGGTCGGTATTGTACGGGTGGTAAATAATGTCACCCCGTTCGTTCGTCACAGCCTTCGTAAGCCAAAGAGTCGCTCAATTTCAAACCGCTGCTAACATACATACTCACATATATGATATGATCCAAAGCATCTATTATACCATCACAAGATAGTGTATACCACAGAACTAAGGAAACGTACGCACAATTCTGCTAATCGCGCCGTCTCTTTCTCGGCGGTTTAACCGTATAGTGCGTGCATAGCCCAATAGTAGTGTAAGGCACGGACGATGCAACGCCACGGGATTCGGAGTAGAAATCTTAATATGGACATGATTATAATCCCGCGATCTTGTTCGAAAAAATAATTCTATCGAATGTTATATAATGCGTCTTGTATCCTTATTTATTAAAGAAATATTTGTACGTGATTTAGATTTTTTTTTATTCGAGCATGCAATATTAAGTCGTACCTTTAATAAATTTGCACCCATGTTAAATTATGATGTTTTTAAATACCTGATTACCTACCTGGCGTGCCGAAGTTCGCTTATATAAGCCATATTATACTGATTTCTTTCATCTTTTAAGAATTTCAACCAATCTAAGAATTTCACTTCTTTAATCGCAAAAAGTGATTTAAAGTAATTTTTAATTAAGACGTCACTGGCTTGATTAACGGACTTTTCATATCATCCTAAAATCAGAAACATGAATTAACTTCTGCAGCTCAAATCCCGGAATCCCGGGGCATATCCATATTAGCATAACGACCTGTCATTGGCCCCACATTGCATCGTCGATGCCGATCACTAACAACAATAGAAGTGTCATCGTGTGCATCACTTTTACTTCCCGCGTTTACTAATATTTTCAAAGATTTGAGTAAATTTCGACACTAGCATTGCAATGTTACCCTTATATGACCGATTTTTGGAGCAATTTTCGTTACAGACCGAGCAGGGATACAATAGATGTCTATCAACATAGGGCGTCTCGCTCTTCCGGCCCGCGCAACATTCATATCCCTTTCATTAGTTCTGCGGTTGATCACGCGTTAATTGTTGTTACATAAATGTATTACAATTATCTACATCAATAAGAAATTGCTACTTACATTATTGCTTGTATAAAACCGCCTAGTTCAGACAGACGTTGCTATCGACGATGGAAACAACCAGACTGTAGACGTTGGAAATGGGCCAATACGGTATTTGACTATTTTGTATGTGTTTTATAAATTAAAGCTACACAATGCCTGTTATCGAATAGAGAAACAATTTTTAAGCTACCTTTACAAATAACAAAGTTATAAAGGTTTCAAGATTAGAAAGAGAAAGACATACTGGCAAGTGACGTCACACGCCAGTACCGCCATACTTGATGCATAGAGAAAAGCGTTTGAGAAAGTGACAGGTATATCGACTTTTCAAAAAATCGCTATAATTCCAATTTAAAACCGATTTAAGTTTTCTCTTCACTAAACACTGTCTGTATATCTATATTTTCATAATAATAATACCGTATTAACTATTTTCCCGACACTTTGGGCGTCTCATGCGTTACCAAAAAATCGTACTTCCAACAAGATATTTCACGGTTTAATAGGTTGAACTTACGTAGGATGGCATGTATTCATGTACACCATCTATTAAATTACAGAAAAAACATGTTTACTTACAAAAATCTGCAATTGTTTGAAAAATGTCGCGCACAGATTAGTGTCGGTAAAAAAGTTGATTGGCCCAAATATCGGTACTCGTAAATAATAGTAGTTTATGCAACTGTTACGTAATAGGAGTCCTTTTCATAAAAGGATCGCATGAGTGTTTTAAGGAATAATTACGTCCAGTTGCATACAATATTTTATCTACACACTAATTATAAGTACTCTAAGATGGGTTCAGATACCGTAGACAATTGACAAGGGATAAGTTCGCCTTCGTACATATATCTCAATGTCAGTCAATTGTGTTTGTTACTTGTACAATAAAGAGTTTACATACATACATACATATGGCCTGCATTGCATTACTGACTTGTTCTACATGTAACATATCCATATGTGTTAAACAAATCGTCACTACTTTGAGAAAATCGCGTATCTAAATTCAATATGTCAACAAAATTGAACCTTGCCATAATGTTCATAAAGTTCACTCAGAACATTATCTATTTTGAGGTACGAGTTTTTTTTTCAACTTGTGAAGATATACATGTATTGGAAAAAAACATGGGAAATACTGGACGATATAGCGCGGTTTCATTCTGTATGGAAGTTTTAGAAGTGTGTCTATATTTAAGTACCTATATGTTATTTTAAATATAGCATGAAAGGACCATTGCAAATATTCGGGCAACTCATACAGCAGGGCTACTGCGAAACTCGAAACTCGAAGTTTGTGTCGTGCGGTCCCTCTCGCTCTCGTATTAAATAGTATAAGTGTCAGAGGGACCGCACGACACGACCTTCGAGTTTCGAGTTTCGTAGTAGCCCTGCTGTTCTGTTGTTAGTAACTTTAGGGCGCGGCACATGAAATCGTTCTACGTTTTGGAATTATTATTAACGGTTTTTGAACGCATTGTAGGGTATTTATGATATGGGTGAAGATATATGTATTTATCTATATAAGTATGTTTATCCGCTGCCCGATATCCATAGTACAAGCTTTGCTCAGTTTGGGACTAGGTCAATTGGTGTCAATTTTAATTTTATTTATTTATTTCCACTGCATATGCTGTCTGGCTGGTCCAAACACCGGCAATAGCAAAATCTGCCTTTAAGCAGCTCAGAAACTCCATCACTTAAGCTACATACAGTAAAGCGATAAGAACCCTTTTTTAAAATAGCTTAATTCCTTTATTGTAAAGCCTCAACTCGACATAGCATTTAAGGCTCATAACGACGAAAGCTTAACAAGCTTAACCAGCCCTGTACTACGAAAAGAAATTCCAACTTCGTATCGTGCCGTCCCGCTGAGCTTCTATTATTTAATACGAGAATGAGAGAGACGGTACGATACGAACTTCGATTTTCGAATCTCGCAGTAGCCCCCCTATAAAGCCTCTATAGGACATAGAAGGCCCGTTCCCCCGTTATACCTCAAGCGATGCGATATAATTCTAGCTGACATAGTCTTAACACCGGTCCCTAATACACAGTAAATACCTTGACATACATACGGTGAACATTCTGTTACATAACTACCAAAGTTATATTTGACGTTGACACTTGAAACAATCCTTAACACATCTAAGGCGTTTACAACCCCCATTTTATTCCCAAAAATATAACATGGAGACCGATTTCCGAAACAAGTTCTCTCGAAAATACTATTCGAAAGTTTTGTTGTTGAAAAAAAAACAGAAAAGAAAAGCTAGGGCTTGGAATCGAACCCGAGCCCTCGGCTATACATCACGCGTTTACTTGAATTCAACCAAGAACAAACTGATTCAATTAATAATTCAAGCTACTTTTATGAATAGATGTACAAACGACTAAAACTTTCGAACAGTATTTCCAACATCGGCACCCTGTCATAGCAAAATGTATATTTCGTCTCCGTCTGACCAAGGCAAATGTCAATGACAGAGAAAGACAAGCTAATGTCAAGTCGACGTGAGCGAATCAAACCTACAAGTATAATGGGGCAAGTGTTCTAGAAAAGCTTAAATCAACGAGGGGTTTCACAGGCGAAATATGCCAACTAGTCAGACAAAAGGTCACCATCATGTCTCGCCGAAAAGTATGAATAGGGACTATTACTGCAATGAGGGCTATCGTTTTTTGTCTCACTAGATGGCGCACTGTTGCGTGAGGTTTTTAAGTATGGCTTTCAAAGTCTGTTATTACGGGCGTGAAAACAAAGTTTAGATTAAAATCATATTTAATACACCTTAAAACCGTACCATAAAAATATCGAGCATGCCACAGTGTTGCATAGTCCCCGTTTTGTTTGGAAAAAAGGGAGGACAAAGGTTTCCGAAAGACAAAACTGTCTCAAAACACAGACATTCATTGCCCCGGAACGCATCGTTTAGGGGCATACATGTCCAAATGTCAGAAAGTCCAGGTGTCACATTGTCCATGGTCAAAAAGTCCGAAGGTTATAATGCCTTAATGTCGGATAGTCCATATGTCCGAGAGTCCAGGTGTCACATTGTCCAGTGTCAAAAAGTTCGAAGGTTATAATGCCTTAATGTCGGATAGTCCATATGTCTGAGAGTCCAGGTGTCACATTGTCCATTGTCAAAAAGTTCAAAGGTTATAATGCCCTAATGTCGGATAGTCCATATGTCCGAGAGTCCAGGGGTCTCACTCATTCTAATTTGGTTTTGTTTACACCTATTGCAATCGAATTGTTTTCGACTCGATCGCCTTTACTGTCAAGTCAATAAGAGCTGCCACCACGTAGACAATACGATAACAATATGGAAAGAGACAATGTAGAATGAGGCCCCAGTTCATCTGCATCAGCTGGTCAATTCTTGTCGACTCGACATGACATGTACGAAGCATCATAGATGCATCTGGATCTTACTGAGAATGGGTCTCAGGGTGTTAGATAACAGACTGGAAATAATGCAGATGAGCAATCTAGCTCTCTAATCTATTTCAGTTATATTTATCATTTAGTTGTATTAGTCTTATTTTTATACAATGAGACATTATGGGATTCAGGCCTTCAGAACTAGGACGTTTAATCCTTCGGACTTTTTGAGTATGGACTTTTTGACGCTAGGACTTTCAGACACTAGGATGTTTCATCCTTCGGACTTTTTGACCATGGACTTTTTGACGCTAGGACTTTCAGGCACTAGTACGTTTAATCCTTCGGACTTTTTGATCATGGACTTTTTGACGCTAGGACTTTTAGACACTAGGACGTTTCATCCTTCGGACTTTTTGACCATGGACAATGTGACACCTGGACTTTCTGACATTTGGACATGTATGCCCCTAAACGAGCTCACTCAAAAACTATGAGATTTGACATTTCGGAGACCTCACGCTACACTAGCGCCTCTAGCGGCGAATTCATTCGCGATAGCCCTCATTCTCTGCCGCCAGAGTGCAGCACTAGCACAAACCAGTAAACAGTTTTTTTGGGTATTATAAATGCCATAATAACGTATTATTTGGTTACTATCGATGTAAAATATCATGTTATTTTGTTACTAATAAATATACCATGATTTCTATAGGTACTAACACTCTTTGGTCATGATCTGTCATGGCGACAAAATATAAAGAGAACTGACGTTTGCTCTAGTGTCGCCCCCTGCGCAGAGCTTCGCCTATGCCCTATTACTAAGCATTTTAGGGACCATAGACGCTACAAAAACTCTTAGGATCAGATAGCACCGTTCGATCGGTCCGACTTATCGTAAATTCTTACGACACACGCGCTATAGTTTATCATAGAGATCTTCATTTCGCGATAGCGGTTTTAGGTTTAATTACATCGCTAAGGACTAGTACAGAGGGACTGTCCAACTGTAACGTAACTGCCGATTGCCTATACATTTACCGTTGCAGTCGGCACAACTGCACGCTGACTGCGATAAAAATGTATGAACAGTCGTTGCGATTACGTTGCAGTTGCAAATGTTGCAATGCACTCGTCTGTACTAGCCCTAACTCATCCGTTCCTATTTTTCATTCTAATGAGGGCTATCGTTTTTTGTCTTTCTAGATGGCGCCACTGTTGCGTGAGGTTTTTAAGTGTGGCTTTCAAAGTCTGTTATTGCGGGCGAGAAAATAAAGTTTAGATTAAAACCATATTTAATAAAACACCTTTAAACCGTACCATAAAAATATCGAGCAACCACAGTGTTGCGTAGTCCCGTTTTGTTCGGAAAAAAGGGAGGAAAAAGGTTTCCGAAAGACAAAACTGTCTCAAAACACAGACATTCATTGCCCCGGAACGCATATTTGCCATATTTAATTTCAAATATTGCAAAATATTCACAAAACTGTTCTTATTATAAATAAACCCGCGTAGCTCACCCAAAAACTATGAGATTTGACATTTCGGAGACCTCACGCTACACTAGCGCCTCTAGCGGCGAATTCATACGCGATAGCCCTCATTTAGATACTGTTCCGTTCGACGGTAGTTATAAAAAGTCGTACAAAAATGTACAGTTTTCTCACGATACGATAAACGGTACCGGTTGGACGGCGCAGTCTGATCCTATACTACAAAGTGCGAAATTAGAACTTCGTATCTTGCCGCCCCGCTGACACTTATGATATTTAAAACGAGTGCGAGAGGGACGGTACGATACTAACTTCGATTTTCGAATTTCGTAGTAGCCTCCTCCTGATCATTAGGCACTTGTCCCACCGCCGACGATGAGCAAGAAGCGAGTAGATCGAGTAACTAGAAACGAGTGGGTGAGCAGCGAGAAGCGAGTGTAGTTATGTCGCTGGCTGTAAGCGAGTGTTCGCGTGCGACGGGCGATTACTCGCTCCACTCGACTCGCTCGTGCGGGGCGGCCGCCAAGCTGACATCGCTGAGCGAGTATCTATAGCTCAGCGAGTTTTATAGCTCTTGTCGCTGCGACAAAAGATGTGAGAGCGAGTTCTCGCCGACAGTGTGAACAGCCAGCGATCAACTATTAATATATGTCTCTTTTACTCACACAGGATCTTATATATTTTGTTCGTTTCTTGAGCGAGAAAATAGTCGATAGCCAATCGTTTCCTCGCTGGCGGTGAGACAAGTGCCATAGGATTGTTCGTAGCGTCTGTGGGCCCTAATCCAGCTACGGACCAGTATTAGTGGATGACGTGAACACGTCCTCATTTTGATTGATAAACAATCAGTCCTACTCTACACGGGTACAGTACCCGGCCATAAAGATTGCACATCGGTCTTTGGAAAGAGACTCGGCTAATTTCGGCTTCGTAGAGCGTTGTCACACTACTTATGTGACGTTTGTCAGTCGTTGTACAGGTGCAATAGAGTACGGACGCGTTTAGATGAAAATATATAATAAAGAGTTGTTGAAACCCCCAAAACTTTAAATTGTACGATGACATCTTTAGGAAAAAGCGTGCATCTTTAGCCGTGGTGGCCTAGTGGTTTGACCTATCCCCTCTCAAGCAGAGGGTCGTGGGTTCAAACCCCGGCTTGCACCTCTGAGTTTTTCGAAATTCATGTGCGGAATTACATTTGAAATTTACCACGAGCTTTGCGGTGAAGGAAAACATCGTGAGGAAACCTGCACAAACCTGCGAAGCAATTCAATGGTGCGTGTGAAGTTCCCAATCCGCACTGGGCCCGCGTGGGAACTATGGCCCAAGCCCTCTTGTTCTGAGAGGAGGCCTGTGCCCAGCAGTGGGACGTATATAGGCTGGGATGAGGTGCAGTATTTATTTGATACAAAACGTCACTTAATAAACACGATGGTTGACGGACGGTCGCCAGCGTTCGGGAATCGTCGTGAACAGCCAATTGTCTTTTTCCGAAGACCGGTGTGCAATCTTTATCGCTGGGTATAAATGACAGGAAGCTGATAGCGGTTGAGACGCTCAGAACTACCGTTAGATTGGTTTTGTAATGAAAGCGACAACTCCGAATCGTGCAAATCTGAGCAATACAAATAAATGGCAACCGAAATAATGTTGATATTTTCTAGTGCAATTTGACACGCTCGGTTGCCAAAAGGTCCGGCTACACGCTCAATAATACTTGAGTAAATTCCAATTTGCACAAGGGATTCGATTTGTACCATTCGAACATGGCAGATGTAGACGATATCTAATTTTGGTATTTCTGCTTCTTTGGCTAGTTGAAGTATAATTTTGATAGTGTGTGTATGCGGTGATTAACCTTAACAGTGGTTACAAATTCTATATTGCTCTCGTGTCTGTCATTTTTTAATGCGCAAGTTGTCTCCGCGTGGTTTCTGGAATTTTGCTATCAAACTGCAAAAACTGCAATCACCGTAACAACGTGAATAAGAATATATTTATCTTTAATTTAACTGACATTGGCCCAAACCTTATGGCCGCCATTAAGAGGAATAAAAATAAAATTTGCACAAACAAGCATGTGCGTTGACATACCGCACAAATGGCTTTTGAAAGCCAAACAGTCTTTAGGGCAATTTTTGCACAAGCCGTTTGCGTATGCACGTCGCTATACTCTTGTCAGCGAAAGTTGTCCACGCATTTTTTACGAAACTTTTGTCTGGTATCAGTTTTGAGACAGTCAAAATTGACATATTATCATTCTTACCCGGCTTAAATAATTTTGATACTTCGCCTATAAGAAATAAATAAAAAAAAAATTTGTTTAATTCAATCTCCTACCATCCATAAAATGCAAAATGTATAAGATTATGTTAGAAGATTACATTCAATGCCAATCTGGTCAAAATGGTCCAAAATTTATGCGTCTGTACTGTGCGTAAAAGGGCACTGACAAAAGTCATACAATTTACCAAGGGACTCCTAAAGTGCATCATCAACTTTCACACATTACTACATGAATTTTGATGCAGCTTGAGGAGTCCCGAGTATAATTTAATTTATATCTGGAAAATTTAACTAATATCTAAGTAGTCAAAATACCACGCACAGGACATATCACGCTAACACACACGAGTAATATTTACCCTACGTTTCGGCAACATTACAGTCTACTCGTGACCACGGCCACT
Organism: Choristoneura fumiferana; assembly: GCF_025370935.1. Classification (NCBI taxonomy): domain Eukaryota; kingdom Metazoa; phylum Arthropoda; class Insecta; order Lepidoptera; family Tortricidae; genus Choristoneura; species Choristoneura fumiferana. The sequence goes on along the minus strand of NC_133472.1, from coordinate 778,338 downwards.
GTAATGTTGCCGAAACGTCGAGGTAAATATTACTCGTGTGTGTTAGCGTGATAAGTCCCGTGCGTGGTATTTTGACTATGAGTGAAAATCACGAATGTTTAAGACATTATAATATCTAAATATCAACATCGTTTAATCAGTGTACAGCAAGTGTTGTCAGCCTCATTTCTTTTTACTTGCCGCGGGTTTTAGTGGACAGCTTTCGCTGGCCAGTCTTCGTGTAGCCGGGTCCGTACATTTCACGGTACTGTCATCCACTTCACTATAGGTCCGTAGGCAGGCCATACCGGTAGTTTCGGGACCAGCCCGTCGCAGACAAAGCACGGCACGGGTCCCGCTGGCCGGAACACGCGACGTTGCCAAACCAGCTTACAGACGGTGCCAATATGCTGAGTGGGGACCTATTTAGCGTCATGTATGTCTTTATCTGTTCTATGTTGGTTTATATGTTTGTTTAATTGCGTTGAATAAATGTATTTTCTTTCTTTCTATCAATAAATACAGTCAAGGTCATCAATGTGAATGTATACAACACAAAGTTGCGCAAAAATATTGCAGCAACAACAAGGTTCATTTCAGGCGGAAACATACTATCAAGAATTGAAAACGCGACGCCACGCCACGTCGTCCGACGCATGTTTCTATATGCACTTGACCATAATAAATATATAGGACTGACTGATTATTGGACTGACACGCGTTGGAGGGCGTGTGCAAGCGTGCCGTGTGGGTTCTAAATAGTGTATCGGCACCTTTATGATGCATAAACACGGTACAAATGTAGTGCATAATGATTTACCATCGTATTTTATCGGAAGAGTTCGTATTTATCATGTCTCTCAGTTAGCTTTGACATTTGACACTAAATAATAAAGTTCCATATTGACACTTCGGGTGCCGTCGTTTGAGATCCGACTTTTCCCGATGGAAATACATTTATACACTACATCTGAGAGTGTAACGAAGTAACAAATTGTGGGTAACGCTACAGCTGGTCCGCCGAGAGCGTAACAAAGTAACACACTATGGGTAACAAAGTGCGGGTGGTTCCGTCGAGTGCTTGTCGGTGGTGTTAAGTAACAAATTGTGGGTAACGCTACAGCTGGTCCGCCAAGAGCGTAACACAGTAACACACTGTGGGTAACAAAGTGCGGGCGGTTCCGTCGAGTGCTTGTCGGTGGTGTTAAGTAACAAATTGTGGGTAACGCTACAGCTGGTCCGCCAAGAGCGTAACACAGTAACACACTGTGGGTAACAAAGTGCGGGCGGTTCCGTCGAGGGCTTGTCGGCGGTGTCAACGGCGTAACAAAGTAACAAATCGTGGGTAACAAAGTGCGGGTGGTTCCGTCGGGGACTCGTCGAGGGTGGGGGCGTCAACGGCGGCAGTGCGCGACGCGGCGCAGCCACGCCTCCACGTACCAGTCCCGGCGCTAGTCGGCGGGCCGCGGCGGCGGCGCGCGCGGCGGCAGCGGCGACGCCGGCACACTCCAGCTCTCCACTTGCGCCCATCTGTATTATGTAGATATGCACGTTTATGCAAATGCCATGCAAAATTTTATGACGTATATGATCTTAAAAAAATCTATAAAAGTTAACAATGTTTTGACTCAGTACTAATACGAGTATATGCCTATATATGTTTGAAACTGTCTAGTCTAGAGATATTTAACCTCGTAAGAGCGTTTTTACATTATCCAGCCCGATATCCGATATAGGCGCCGACACCGATATGTTCACGGCACCATCTGACGCCCGTGGGCTGTCGGACGATAAAGTATGTGTGCTATGCGTGTATCTAAATTGTCTGTGTGTGCCATTTTGAGCCGGCCGCATCGGAACGATGTTGTCAGAAATACGTGAAAGCAGCACTTGGTGCCGGCCATCGGATGTCGTTTATCGTCGTCCGATACCGATATCGGATCGGATAATGTGAAAACGCTCTAAGGCCCACGTCAAATATTGATCGTTAGAATTTGAAACTTAGTGTCAATGAGTAAAGTTTGACATTAGCTTTGACGTATGTCCTAAATTAAGGACGTTGGGCCTTACGAGGTTAAGAGCGTTTATACTTGCTGAGTTTTTCTCGATTATTCCATAAACAAGTTATGAAAATTAAAAATGTGGTCTGATACAACTGTTCTTAATTTATATAAGTTAATGTGTCTACTGCAATAATTATTCGTGATAGACTTTTATAGTCTTTAAAAACGAACAAATGATTATTAACCGTCTTTAAAGAAAATAAAAGTATATTATATATATATTAAGAACAGTACTAACAGAACACATTTTTAATTTTCTTTTTTTTTATAGAACAATCGAGAAAAACTAACAAAAACGCACCGTTGCCAGCTCAGCAGGTACAAACGCCCTTAACATACCTAGGTACTTTTGATAGTATTATTGTACTGACCTGGTAGCGTTGTGCGCGCGCGCGTCCCGCCTGCCTGCAACGTTGTGCCACTTGACGTAACCGCTCAGCCTCCGCTTGAGGAGTCCGGCGATCGAGTGCAGCCAGCCTGCGGCGCGGTATAACGTCACGCCCCGTCCCGCTGCCCCGGAGCTCTTTGGTACTAGCGTGACCACAGCGTGACAATAACCAGTGGGTGGGAATAGCCTCGGCTTAGCCAAGGTCCATTTGCAAGTACACGATTCAAACTTTAAAGCTCGCTTTGATTTTCTATTTTGTTATTGGATCGAGCATGTTTTTAGAATGAAATGAAACGTTTTATCTATTCGTTTGGTAACTAAACGAACGAGTGGTTCCTAAACTTTTTAATATTGATACCCATATGACCTATTTATTTATTTATTAGCATTAAATTGTACCTAACAATACAATTTTACCTATAAGGTGTAGCTAAATATTTACATACATACATAAAGCATTCGTAATACAAATTAAAACATTTACATCACATAAAGTCACCTACCTTCTGGGATTAATGAATTAATCCCCCTTAAAATTTAATAAATAGATACAACGCAAGCAAATAAAAATATCTTTATTAATCACAAAAATACTTTGAACTTTTAAAACCAGTCTTACAATGTTGATTTTTTTTTTAACAATGGAATAAGTAAAAATAACAGCTAGAAAGAGATGCAATCTGCGGTAGGTACTGAACTGCGATCTATTCTATCATTTTTAATTTTTACTATTTAGTTATTATTATTTAGTATTTAATTAGATTAGGTCTTAATTATTAGATTATTTAATACCCCCAGAGAATAGCTGATTTACCCCGCGGAGTTAATTACCCCTAGGTTCGGAACCACTGCTCAAGTTTAGTATCTGACCGAAATTTCCTTTTCGGAATTTCGGTTTAGGCACACAGTCTATTGAAAATAAGACCGAAACTAAAACTGGGTTCTTCGACTTTAGAGCGGTGCTGGGGCGCCACAGGCGTCGTGCAGTGCCACCTGCGCATCTAAGTACTGATTTGGTCGTCACTACTTTATATTTCTATACACCGTGTTTTTTTTTGATATCCGTTAACTTCGGCAGACGATTCAGTTCATTGATATGAACTACCTGATAATTAACTTTTTCGCGGAATTGAAAACAAAATTTTGGATATAATAGCTTCACATTAAAAAAATCCACATATTTAACTTTTTTTTTGTTAAACATGTGTGAATTAACACGGATTAATTATGGACTTTGAAAAAAAAACATAAACTAAAGACCTTTATGCTGTTTTACTGCTAATAATTAATTATCTTAACTCTTAATTATCATTTAAACAGTAATAGTTAGGCCTCTAGTGTCTTACAGAAATTAACTTCAATTGACCTGTAGATTGTCCCCTTAAAGTTAACGGACATCAAAAATAACACGGTGTATTAAATGGAAGAGTAACTCCCTCTTTATATTGTTCAAACTACCATGTAAACATACAAGGGTTAAAATTAACGCAGGTTTAAAAATAAATACAACAATCGCCCGGATAAAATTTCGGTTACACTAATAATCGGTGGAGACCCAGAACAGTTATGTGCAACGGATAGACCCGGATAACCATATGGAAAACCTATCCACGCAAGGACCAAAGCCAAAGGATTTCAGCATGTCCGTATCCGACTGGTCTCAATGAAGTTCGGACTACGGCAATAGTTTTTCACCGAGTTACCACACTGGTTATTATTACGCTACGATAATGCTTCAGGGCAATCAGGAAATTGTCTATGGTTTCGTTTGGGAACCTAGTCTACTGTTGCAATGGTTTTTATTCCGACAGAGCGCGCTAGTAGAGACGTTTTCCTATTCAACTGTAATATTATTAGGATGTAGTCCAATGTAGTACAAAAGAGTCCAATGGCAAACAGCAGTCTTAATCCAAAAGTAAATTTTTCCATAGCAAAAATATTTAGTTTACAATCTTACATACTATTCTTGGATTACCAACGACAAAAATATAAAGAGAAAGAAGAAAGAAAGAAAGAATTTCTTTGAAATATAACAAGGTTACAATTTAGATTCATCGGCGGACTCCGCACTAGACTCTGGGCCTGTATCGCGGAGACCAGAGAATTTACAATTTACAGCAGTTACTTAAACAATTCAATGTGTTTCAGTTAAAAAAATAATCTATGCCAATTCAGACTGACTGCTACAAATTGCCGCAAACCTGGTACTTCCGGTTGTCAAAGACATTTCAAATTTGTTATGAAGGTCCAATAAGAACAGACTGAAAAATCTTACTTTTTTATGCCAGTCTGTGCTCTGTCAATAACCATTTAAAATGACCTCACACTACATACATTTTGCTTAGGAAAGTAGCTCTACTAATAATGCATTTTCATTGGACTCACCTTGCTCTTAACCTTTTTGTTACAGTTGAACAGGGAAACAATCTCAACTAAAGGGAATTTCCTTAATCACGCTGCAAAGCGATTTTCACAAACGCAACGGACAGTATAATCGCTTGCAACACCACGCGTCATGTCAAACCTATAGTTATTGCCAAAAGGTTCTACTGCAAATCGAGTTATAGGTTACCTAGCGAAACCATAGCCTAACCAAAGTATATCGTAACAACCCGGACTCTGTACCAAGGAGCTTCGCGTATTGCCATGTGCCCGGTTGTTATTGGTTGATCGCGCGATGGAGTGATGATGGTAAGGAATGAACCCCACACCCGGCTAGCAACAGGCCCGGGGTCGACTCGCGGGACCCATTCATTGCGTGCACTCAGATCACAGGTATCATGATTTATACAATAGAGTTTTTGACACCACCAATCGAAATTTCCTGACGACATTGATATTGTAAAATAAATTTCATTTCCATCGTTCGTACCTTGGACATTTACATGTTTTGTGAATTTATATGATTAAAATGACATATTTTAATTATACTGCTTATTATTTATTTATGATTAATTTTTTTTTGGCCAGCATTTTATCGTATTTTGATCACGATTACACATTATTACAAGCTTTTATTTAACTTGCCCTCTGTTCGTTTATTTGTTTATTTATTTGGGTCAAATCTTGCAAGTTAAATTTGACCCACTTACAGTAGTCCAATCGACTTGAAATTTGATAAACTTATGTAAATCTGGTGACAATACAATAATCTGATAGTGACATCCTGGTAGTCCGGCCAGAATCGTCTTCCACAGGACGGAACTCTTCAACGGTTAATGGCATCGACTTGAAATTTGGTATGCAAATGTAGTTTTTGTGACAATACGATTAGTAAGTCAGCAAAAAATCTTGTAATAAAAATGTAAATTAAAAAAACTTATTTTATGTTATGAGTGGGTATCCTTTTGTGATTTTCTTTTAATTACCTGACATGTATTTACAATGTATTTTTAAGAAGGTAATAAATATCTATCTATCTATCTACGTCTGTTTTGACAGACTACCCTGTAGGTAGATGTTGAATAGTAATACAGAACTATGCCATTCTTTAGCAATCACTTTGTTACTTAAAGCAACTTAAAATCCTTTTGCATTAAATAGACGGCTATGGAATTGATTGGTGATGTCAAATACCTTATCCAACGCGCGTTTTCGCATGCACCATCTCTCTCCAACCCGCGTGTTACATTGTTTGACAGAAAGAGATAATGCATGATACATCGCACGTTAGACATAATCTCCCTACAAGTGCTAAACGAGTCGGCAATGAATGAGCCGTTTGCTATTCAGTGCGTCTCCCTCTAACTTCTCTAGAAGCTGATGTAACGCAGCCAGCAAGCAAACTAATCGGTAACTGCAGACTAAGATTAACAGTTATTCATCCCGAACGCCTAAACTCAAGAACTCGAAATTTGAAAGCGCTTAAAGGATTGTGATTTTTATTTTTTTATTGGAAATACAGGGTGGCTCATTTAGATCGGTCAGTATGGGAAAGTCTGAAACTACAGATCTTCGTATGTCTTATAGTTTCACTTTCCCATACTGACAGATCTAAATGGGCCAACCTGTATATCGTAAAAATATAATATTAAAGTTGAGCACGTATTTAACACGTGTCAGTTCATATAATACTGTAATTTTAGACATGTCTAAGACATTTACAAAACTGTGTAGAGGCCGCACGTTTTTCTAATTGCAAACGACGTAAAGTAAATACTATTTATTGCATTTTATTACTTACATTATAGACAGAATAGAGATTGCGATTTGACAATTGTCAGGAATTGCTCATTGTTACATTTAGAGAACACTCGTGTTTCAACACGGCGTCAAAGTCGCGCTCGCTTATGCTAGTCGCGCAAACTTTCTTAATCTGCAGCTTTCGATCAATACGTACTAGCAAGGTGTTAAGGTCTAGTTTAGTGTGAGGCGGGTGAAGAGCAACAAATGGGCAGGCGATGTGGGCGCGTGAGAGCAAAGCAAGGAACGTTTGAAGCAACGTTTCGCCAACGCCCAACACGGCTCGGCCAACGTTTGAACAAACATGTCCCAACAGAGAAATTACACTTTACACAGGTTCTGTAATACATTCAAATACAGGCAACGACAAGTGTTTGCAATATGCTCACTGTACGATTCGTTTATCTATGGCATAGCGCGATAATTTCTAATATTGGGCAAATTCTGTCCCCAAAATGGTACTTAAGGATGAACGGACCGGAGCTTCTGAATTCTGGGGAGGACGCGGACCTGCCCCGCATCGTGAAGTTCCAAGTTACCACACCAATGAGGGCTATCGTTTTTTGTCTCACTAGATGGCGCACTGTTGCGTGAGGTTTTTAAGTATGGCTTTCAAAGTCTGTTATTACGGGCGTGAAAACAAAGTTTAGAATTAAATCATATTAATACACCTAAAACCGTATCATAAAAATATCGAGCATGCACAGTGTTGCATAGTCCGTTTTGTTCGGAAAAAAGGGAGGACAAAGGTTCTTGAAGACAAAACTGTCTCAAAACACAGACATTCATTGCCCCGGAACGCATATTTGCCATAATTAATTTCAGATATTGCAAATATTCACAAATTTCTAATTAATAATATAAACCCGCGTAGCTCACCAAAAACTATGAGATTTGACATTTCGTAGACCTCACGCTACACTAGCGCCTCTAGTGGCGAATTCATACGCGATGGCCCTCATTGTTATTATTACGCTAAGCCTATGGTGTAACAAGTTGATATATATGCTATAGGTGTGTACAGCAAGTCTTAACAAAATGCCACACATATGTTAGATATTTCGTCCTTTTATGAACTTTACTTTCAACTTTTGCTTTAATTTTTGACTCGCATTCAGTGTCTAGATTAATTTTTGTACACCGTTGCCAGTGCATAATATAGCACTAACAGAAATAAAGTTAGCATTTATTATTCAAACCGTATTCAAAGTAAAGCTGTCTGGGAAACAAAACTGAGGCCCGATTGTTTAAGCGCTCGATTGTTCTTTGCGATAAACGTAATG
>NC_133472.1:741486-770343 GCF_025370935.1 Choristoneura fumiferana | reverse complement strand
GCCTTTTAATTTTAATGCCTACAAATCTTAGTACTACTACTCGTATTATTAGGTATTCGGTAGCTTACGACGACGAGCAAGCAAGCGAGCAAGCGAAGCGTGCCGATAGTGTTAGTTGCAATTTTTTCATATTTTAAGACATATTGCGTTTGAAACATCCTGCTTACGAGTATAAGGCATCTTACTTCTGAGACATTTCGCTTTTTGCCCGTCAAGTTTTTTACTCTTGCTTTCTCACTCGCTCATAATAGAAATGTAAATAATGCTCACACATGCCCTAAATGTTTCTCCAAAACAAAATTATATGCAATATTTGATCACAGCAAATCATTTTGATTAATCGACGGTTTAAAATACAGGTTTAATCGATACCGGCTAATATTAATCTGGCAAATAAAACAGGCTTTACGGCTGGCCCAATATCGTTCAGCTCTTATCACCGGAGTTACCATTAGCTTATACTTGAAGATTAAAGTTTTAATAGAAGACGCGTGAATCTTATTTTTTTTTCTTTTTAGGAAACAGATATCCTAACCCTGCCGTCACTTTATGTTTTTGAAATAATCATGTATGTTAGGAATTTATAATAATTATGTATGTTAGGAACTGATTGTGATTTTCCCACTAACGTCGTTAAGCCAAAGGCTACTAGAAAACAGGGCTTAAAACCAACAATTTCCTTTCTAGGAAATTGCATACGTTTTTATAATAAAATTCCAAAAAATATTACCAATGAAATGGATAAAAATTCAGATCTTTGTCAAGAAGACATTAATATCTAAGGCGTATTATAAAGTTAATGATTATATCATGGACAGGGATATTTGCAAATAATTCCGATCCGCATTGGCGATCCCTTACTTTAAATAGCGAGCCTACTGTGTTAAAAATTAAGTTGTGCTAAATACTTGTGATGTATAGATATCATTTAATAGTATTGTAAATCTGTATAAAAAAAATATACACCTCGTTGGGTTTCTTGCCGGATTTGTCTAAACAGAGGTTTTTCCGAACCGGTGGTAGATTTTTTTGATATTTATAAGTGCTTGTTATAGCCTAGATTGAATAAAGATATTTTGACTTTGACTTTGAAAAAAGTTTATTGTGTAGAAAAGTTTTATACATTTTTTTATTTATATAAATTTTACATTTGTATTTATTTTTAAATTCCTTGTAAACTGGACATCCGGACATTTTTCCTTAGCTGAAATGGTGAAGCTTTCATTTAAACTAAAATGAAAAAAAAAACTAGTTCTCTAGAACTCTGTTAAGTAAATAGAACATAGAACTGACCCGTGACTAACCCCTGTCTCACTTCATGAAAAGTAAAGACTCTTGTCATTATTGCCTGTCTTACATTATGGCAAAGGTACGTGTGGCCATCTCCTGTGAATAGTACTTCAGTGTAATACAGGCAATGCTGAAATAATGCAGGCTTTCAGGCCTAGCCTGTTGATTATACCACAATGGAGTACCGTGCGTGTGACATTAAAATTAACTAATTGGATGCACTAATGATTATAATCCTACTAATCTTACTGATATATAATTTAGTACGTGCGTCATCATCACCATCAACCGGAAGAAACAAACAAAGGTCTTAGAACGCCACAAATAAATAAATAAAAATAATATCAAGGGACTCTTGACACCAATTGACCTAGTCCCAAACTAAGCATAGCTTGTACTATGGATACTAGGCAACGGATAAACATACTTATATAAATAAATACATATTAAATATCCAAGACCTGAAAAAAAAAAACATTTGCATTATTCATACAAATATCTGCCTCGGCCAGGAATCGAACCCAGGACCTCAAGCTTCGTAGTCAGCTTCTCTTTCCACTTGGCCATCCGGTCGTCTAAACGACCAACACAACACACGACAGTAAACGACAACTCGCCACTGGCATCCACCAATTGCCCGGAACTCCCGCGATGTCGCCAGTCTGCCTAGTGTAGAAGGCCTGCGAATCCTTCGTCTTCCGATTTGTGGTCGCGACCTTTCTCCCCCATCGGTTATTATAATCTTCGAGCAATGTGGCCCGCTCATTGCCACTTCGGCTTGTATGTTTGTACTTGTTTGTTGAGTACACACACACGCACAAACTTTCGCAGTTATAATAAAAGAAGGATTTTCAATACAATGCAATGAGTCAATGACTCTTTGTTGTCCACCACAATAGTAAGCGATACAGAAAACAGGAGCAAAGAGAGATAATTACAAGATTTGGAGGGTTACATATTTGAATATCGAAAGTTAAAATATCTACGGGTAAAATGTCGATGTTCAAAATATCTAAAATTAAAATATCGACTGTATCAAAATATCGAAAATTAAAATAACGAATGGTTAAATAATCTACGTCCAATATATCGAAAATATATAGATATAATATCGAAGTCCAAAATATCGAAGTACAGAGTATCGAATATCCTATGTATGAACTATCACGTGATAGGGTCGACGGAGCTCCTATTCCGCTCAGTTGAGGCGCTTTGCGCCTTGACGTAATACTAACCTAACCTAACCTATTGAAAATGAATTACCAAAAATATTTGGTTCGGTTAGGTTAGAACTGTGACCGCAAGAACGCTAAAAATGACTAGATTATGTCAAATAAATGCTATTAAAATATGTTGACATTTGCAACTTAGATATATTGGCTTTCGATATTTTGAACATCGACATTTTAACCGTAGGTATTTTAATTTTCAATATTCAAATATGTAACCGGTCTGGAGTGACAAATAAAAATGACCAAGTGCGGGTAGTTCGAGATATGAGTGCCGGTACTTTTTGTGATCACGTGCGGGTAGTTGGGAGGACTCGCGCTGCTAGGCAGACAGACTTGACACCCTACACTTCAGTCTACTCGTGCCACGGCCACTGCAATGTGGTTGAAACGTCAAGGTAAATATTACTCATTATATATACCCGTTTGTGGTATTTTGAAACCAAAGTTGAAAACGTTAATTACAAGGTAAGGTAACCATAAGGTGGCTTTATCGCTTCAGAGCGATCCCTTCAAGACAACTGCTTAAAACAGAAAGAAGTAAGGACTACATACATCACATTTGATTTTAGTAGCGATATGCTTTTATTTGCTTTCTTTGTACTCTAAGCTAACGCCCTTGCCAAAGGTTAAAAACACCTTTTCTTAGTTCAAACGTTTTTATTAATTTAATAAAAAGCTATCAACTAACACTTCTGATGAAAATTCACAGCCGATTGCCTTTTGTAAGGACACAACCTAATTCAGGGACGTTTAAAAGCCTTTGATGGAGTTAAAAAAAGCAGCCAAGCATGACAAACAGAAAATACTGATTACTGTTGACAGCGTTTTATGCTTTTAACATCAAAGCCTGTGACAGGTTTGAAAGGAAAAAATATTAAATCTGTGGCCGAACGGTTGTTAGGGCTGACGCGGTTTGCACGGAGCTGATGGACGACCAAAATATAGTATGAGCGGCGCCAACTACGGATTGTAACTGCACCCGCGCCCGCAGGCGTGCATGTGGCGTAGCTACCGGAAGGCTAGACGGGGCAGTTCCCCGGGGCCCCCAAACTTGCCCCTCGGACTCTGACTTACAAACTATAAATGACAAGTCTAGAGCACGTCGAATTCGGAACACGGCGAATACGGAACAAACGATTTTAAATAGTTACTAGGGTCCCAATAGTTTATTTTTTGCCCCAGGGCCTTTGGATACCTAGCTACGCCACTGCCAGATATGCGCCCGCAAAGTTCACTCGCACCAGCTAGCGTAGGCCCTTAGGAGGTAAATAATAATTTTCTCAAACATGACGTGAAATATTGACGTTGTGTTACAAATAATAGACCGAGAAGTATCGCGCTGCAGGCGCTGCGGCTCGGCAGCCTGCGTGCGGTCACTAGTGGCCTGCTAAGATATGCAATGCGACTGTCTTTTGTTTCAACGTGCTCGCTTCGGCACCTCCGCCCGCCAGAAGCCAGCGCTACACGCGCACACGCAACAGGCCAGACTAGCGTCCCGCCATGTTTGGTTTCTTGTGAACGACCAGATGGCCTAGTGGTTAGAGAACCTGACTACGAAGCTTGAGGTCCCGGGTTCGATTCCCGTGTCGGGGCAGATATTTGTATGGAAAATACGAATGTTTGTTCTCGGGTCTTGGTGTTTAATATGTACTTAAATACATGTATCTATATCTATATAATTATATTTATCCGTTGCTTAGTACCCATAACACAAACTTTGCTAAGCTTACTTTGGGACTAGGTCAATTGGAGTGAATTGTCCCGTGATATTTATTTTATTTGTTTATTTGTTTTTTTATATTTATTTTATTTCATGTCATGTTTGAGAAAAACACTATACAAGCTTCGGCCGGTACGTGGGGTTGACGGCCTTTTCATTAATGTACTATTAATGTTTTAAACTATCGCGCATGTGCTCAAGGAACAATGGAGCGCAGTATTTTATGTGTTCGAATCAGAAACACGGCACTGCCAGAACTCATATCACAAATGTGAGTGTCAAGACCGCTAAGTAAGGTAAGCTGATATGTCCGCCGCATCTTGATGAGCACGAATCATAACCGAGGGATGGTCTAAGGAGCAGCAGATCAAAGAGGAGATGGCGGGCCTACCTTAAGCTTTTCAACTCCAGGGAAGAGTGGCTGAGGAAAGTACCAGGCTTTGCACTGGTTTTTAAGGATAAGAAAATGTATTTTTTTACATAAAACTGAACGTTATTGACCCCTATCTCACCTGATGTTTAGTGCAGATGAGGGCAAAGGTGTCTCTCACCGGTTCAGTAACAGCCTATATTCACTCTAGCCTTGAAGAGCCCTAGTTAGGAGCGAATTCCATTCCTTAGCAGTTCGCATCTAAACCCTAAGTCTAAATCCAAGTTATTTGAAAACTATATAGTGATTCCATCCCTGTAGAATTCGTTTATCGATAGCCGCGACCGGGAACTATGCAATTTTCCGGGATAAAAACTAACCTATGTCCTTCTCCGGGACTCAAAAGATCTGTATAATCGAATTTTACTAAAGCGGTTCAGCGGATTCGGACGTGATAAGGCAACAAACGAATAGACAGATTTATAATAGTAGTGGGATGGTAGTGGGATATTACAAAACAATTGTAGGTCAATTATGTATGAGAGTAGAATCAAACCTTGCATTTAAGCATGGTCAGAGGTACCTCGTAACGTGAACTGCTTCAACTTTGCCCTCCGGCCCCAACATTGCCTGATTCAATTTAGAGTCGATAACTAGCACCCTTCTAGGTTTTCATGTATATTAATAACACGTCGTATTTCGATACCTTATACAGATGAAAAGACAGTTCCGCCCCGCTAAATACATATACAAAAACTCGTTAGAAGTGTCTTGGTCTGTCTGTCACGAACGACTGTAGTTGATGTAGTGCCCAACTTGTCTGGAAGTTTGTTTTACTTCTCCGGAATGAGCCTTTCCGGTTTTGTGTTGTTATGAGTATGACCCTAAATGTTGTGTAGGTAACTTTCTACATATAGATAGATAGATAAAAACGTTTATTTCGTCCTGCAAACACATATAATCAAGATTAGATACAAAACATCAGTCCAGTCCAGACTTACTTAAAAGTAAACAACTCGTGTGATTGATATAGGACTTAAAGCAGCGTTTCCACCAGAGATGTGCGAGGATGTGTTGCGAGGAATATGTTTTTCATTAACCAATAAAAACGCTTCATTTAAAAAACTGGCCTATAGCATGTCGGACACGCCTAAAATAGGGTTCCATAGCCATTACGAAAAAATTAAGTAATATTTTTCTAAGGATTTCGTATTTTATACGGAATCTTCCAAGTTTAGGTATATTTTATACCTTAGGCTGCTATTTACTCATAAACTACTAATAATTCTTAAGCAAACTTAGCCGTTATAGTTTTCCTTAAAAGTTTGATATACTTACTACCATCCTGATTTTTTTCACCATTTTTTGACCAATGTTTTGGGCGATAAAAATATGAAATAAAGTGGACTGTAGCTAAATTTTAAATCAAAACGAAAGCAAAGGATATCTAAGTTACTCGAAAACAATTAGTTATTCCGTTTATACAAATAGAAAGAGGGCGTGAAAAGTACTTATACGCATACCTGGTTTCCTCAGGGTGTGTAATGCTCTGTGAGGCCTCAATCAAGACCGGCACATCAGCTACTTACGAGTGTACGAGCTCGGTTTACCACTGTTTTCGCCTCCGCAGCCTTACTCAATCTGCCCACACTTTCTCACAACACGAAATAATGCATATGCACTTATTTTAATGTATTAAAAAAATATAAAGAGTTTCTTTACTCTTAGTTTGTAAAAATTAGATCCGACTGTTACGGTCGATACGAAAAGTGAAAAGTTCAATATGGCTCGATTTTACATTTTAAAGTTGAATATTTCGCAAAAAAATAACTGAATCAAAAAATCGTTGTAGCAACCCCGTAATGGTTTTAAAAGACCTATCCAACGATACCCACACTATAGGTTGAATGAGAAAAAATATCACCCCCACATTACGTCTATGGGAGGTACCCTAAAAAAAAATATTTTGAACTTTTAATTGTATGTACCATTTTGTTGGCATAGTTTACTTATACATCCGTGCTAAATTACAGCTTTCTAGCATTGATAGTCCCTGAGCAAAGCCGCGGACGGACAGACAGACAGACAGACATGGCGAAACTATAAGGGTTCCGTTTTTGCCATTTTGGCTCCGGAACCCTAAAAAGGAGCCTATCAATCTCTCAAAGGGCCGGCATCGCACCTGTGATACCCCTCGTGTTGACAGGTGTCCATAGGCGGCGGTGATTGAACCCTCAATGAAAACTCCGTAATGCATCGAAGCTCACTTGGCCAGATTTCTAGTATTAATATGGATTACCTCTATTATGTAAACACAAGCAATATACTTCCGTCTGTGCTTCCAACCCCACCGAGACTCGAGGGCAAAGGGTCAATCAAAATTATGTTAATCTCTATCGGGTACTACCTAATTCCCATCATCATTAATGAGTTGAGGTTGCTTTGATGAAAAAATGAATAAATCATTGAAATTATTAAAATAACAAGGGTCAGGGTCACTCACGTACAAGTCGAGGTGTTTCGAGGGTCCATAAAAATTCAAATCATTTTTTAAGTAAATAAGCCGCAATAGGCACCTTTACGCGTAATTTTTTTAAACTATCAGCGCTTTCGGAAATACCATCATTGCCAAGATGAATGCGCCGCAAGAAACTTGGCAGAAAGTCATTTATTTCAAAATAAAATAATTACAAGTAAAATACTTAAGAACAGGATAAAATTAAAGAAAGAGTTACACGAAAAGAACAATTTATAATAATACAGGGATGTATGGGGTCCCTTAGTAACAAAACTAAAACTAAACATAATATGTAACCTATATCTACGTTCAGTGGAAGTGTAGAATGCTTCTACCGTCATAAATTTAAAAAAAGATTCTGAAATACACATTTCAGGTCAAGTAAACATTAATCTTTTGGGTTCCGAAGGCAAGCTCACGCCTGCCATATTGGCTCGCATAATTGTTAAAAGTCATAATAATGTTTGTCATAATGGGTTTTTGTCATTACTCTTTTTTTTCTGAATCCATTGTTTTAACATAAACCTACAGAGTTCTAAAACAGCCTTGACCATTTCAAATAGGTAGTAATATAAGTAAGGTGAAGATATTTTTCATCTCTCCTGTTCGTAAAATTTAATTTTCATGGATAGATAGCCGGGTGGAAAATTGCGTTTTCATCTCTAGGGTGGAAAGTATTTTTTTTTAATTTTTACGATTAGCCACGGAGTCGAGTTACGTCAATGACACTTTTTTTTCACGTTTCGGCCTGGCCATCTAGATACACGTCGTGACCAAGGAGCTTATATACCTACAACACTGAAGGTTGAAAATTTGACTTTTATTATGTCACGAATAATATTCCATCTCTTTCTTTAGTTAGGATAAGAAAGAGATGGAAGTCATTCTTGAAATGTGAAAGAAAGAGATGGAATATATAAATAAGTAACAAAGGTCAAACTTCTTCGTTCGGCGTTCAACCTCCAGTTTTGTATTTATGCTCCTTGGTCGTGTCGTAACCAACTCGATTTTCTTTTTATAGTCGGACGTGGCAAGTGGCCAGTGCGAAAAGTTGGAGGTTGGATATCAGTAAATTTAATTTATTATTATTCTCTTCTTTTTTGTAGTATATTACTTTCCTCACAGTCGAAATGAAAAGTAGTGTCTACTCGGGTGAAATTACCCATTTCCCCTTGAACTATCTCGAAAATATCTCGGGTGAAATAGGTCACTTTCCACCCTTGGTTATCAATCTACTATTACAGGTTTATTGAATAATAATTTCCCGTTGTATTTTGTCCGATATGTTCGTTCAGTAAGCTAGTTGAGAAAGAAATATAAATACGATAACAAAACATTAATCACTACATAAGTAGTTCTTTAATAATCATGATAGCGAAAGCTAAAGTTATGCTTTCAAAGCTTATATTTCAATAAACTGGAAGCTATTTGTATTGCCTATCTAAGCATCAGGGAACTTAAGCAATTAGGCTTTTATTTTGTTCCATTTTATCCGAGCCCGCTGCCTTATACAAATAAGTAAAAAATAATAAATATATCACGGGAAAATTAACACCAATTGACCAGTTCCAAACTAAGCAACGCTTGTACTTGAACTAATTGGCTCACATCGAAATTTATGTGCGAAATTACATTTGAAATTTACCACTTTATGGTGAAGGGAAACATTATGAAGAAACCTACACAAACCTCCGAAATAATTTAATGGTGCGCGTAAAGTTCCCAATCAGCTCTGGGCTTACGTGGGAACTATGGACCAAGCCCTCTTATTCTGAGAGGAGACCTGTGCCCAGCAGTGTGATGTGTATAGACTGGGATGAAGACGATTTTTTCTTTTTAAGTCAGTAAGTGTAAGTCTGTTTGTTTGTTTGTTACCTTATCACGTCTAAACCGCTGAACAGATTTGGATAAAATTTGGTATACAGATATTTTGAGTCCCGGGGAAGGACATAAAATAGTTTTTATTCCGGAAAATTGTAAAGTTCCCGCTAGTTATCGATAAACAAATTCTACGCGGACAGAGTCGCGGTCAACAGCTAGTATAAAATATGTATGTATGTATGTATGTTTTTTTTATTATTCTACTGGATGGCAAACGTGCAAGTGGGTCTCCTGATGGTAAGAGATCACCACCGCCCATAGACACCTGCAACACCAGGGGATTGCAGATGTGTTGCCAATCTAGAGGCCTAAAATGGGATACCTCAAATGCCAGTAATTTCACCGGCTGTCTTACTCTCCACGCCGAAACACAACAGTGCAAGCACTGCTGCTTCACGGCAGGATTAGCGAGCAAGATGGTGGTAGCAATCCGGGCGGACGTTGCACAAGGTCCTACCACCTGCAAAAATACGTAAAGAAAACAACGAAACAAAATAAGTATAAAGGCGAACTTATCCCAAAAAAAAAATATTATAGTAAAAATATTTTTGTTAACTTTGTATGGCAACCGCTATTGTCCGATTTGAGCTTAACTGTGACAGTCAAATTAACTGGGAGTTGGCTGAAGTTTGGTTCAACCGTTTTGTTTTGATGTTCACCCATTAATAGTCTGCAAGTAATTTGCAGTGTAATTTATGGTTCATTAGTATCTTAGTTACTGATTTGACGACCATAGCCCAGTGGTTAAAGAACCTGACTACGACGCTTGAGGTCCCGGGTTCGACCCCGGGTCGGGGCAGATATTTAATTAACGGTAAAATGGTGTGTAAAAGGTGTAAATAAAAAAAATAAAGTCCGTAGCTAAAGCGTTTTTAATTTATACATTTTTAGGGTTCCGTACCCAAAGGGTAAAAACGGAACCCTATTACTAAGACCCCGCTATCTGTCCGTCTGTCTGTCACCAGGTTGTATCTCGTGAACCGTGATAGCTAGACAGTTGAAATTTTCACAGATTATGTATTTCTGTTGCCGCTACAGCAACAAATACTAAAAACCGAATAAAATAAATATGTAAGGGGGGCTCCCGTACAACAAACGTGTTTTTATTTGCTAATGTCTAATCTTGTATTGATAGTACAGAACCCTTCGTGCGCGAGTCCGACTGGAATGAACTGAGCCATTTAACAAAGTTAAAAAAGATCAAGAAAAACGCTGCTGAGACATAAAACATATTAAGTACTATTATTTTTTCAATTTTAGGCCTAATAGTTTTAGGCCTTTTTCAGATACCAAAACCTTAATAATCATGAATTTTTTTTGTTGTTTCAGGTAACTTATGCTGTAAATTGACAGTAACATGAAGCAAGAACAGGTATGTGCTATTTAGCGAATGCTTTGTGAGTTTCAGCAGCACTAAGTGGACCAAGTGTTGTATTATAATAATATTTTGGATTGCGTACCATGGAAGAAAAATGAATCATTGCAGAATCACTTGTCGGATGACAGCACACATGAAATGCAGTCAACGAAAAAAACATATTAAAAGTGAAGTTTTTAACTGAAACTTATTTTATGAATACGGAGATGTTTTTTTAAATAACTTCAAGATAAGTGCTCGAGTACTTAAAATATTCCCTAAGAAATTTCTAGAAATAAGATTTTCTTCATAAATAAACCGGTTCCTTGGGAAATTTGCATTCTTTCCATTAAGTGTCTCGCGTTCCTTTTCACTTGTAAATAGAATATTCCAAGACTGCGCATTTGACACCATTTTATAAGTAAATAATCTACTTGTTACTTCAAACTAGCGAGTAATGATTATATTAGTTTTAAAAACCCGACTGCCTCAAAAACTTTTAATGTATACTAAAAAGGAACTCATTCAAAATCGTAACCAGCTCAAAATCTTAAGTTATTTACAGAATTATTGACTAATACAATACATGTTTTTTATTTCTTTTTTAAATTATATTTAAAGTTTTTTAAGGCAGTCGGACTTTAGAACTTTTTTATATTTTTTCTTTAAACTATAAATATATCTAGAATGAACTAATTATTAGCTTTCGTTTGATACTTGCTATTATTACAATAAAAAAAATGTGGTCGTCCTTTACGTACACTATTATATACATACTATGTACTGTATATTTTTTCGCGCACGCGATTTTGAATTAATAGTACATTATTCTTTGGAACATACACTTTGTCACCCCGGTTTTGACAAATCTAATGATCCTGGGCGAATATTCAGCGTTTCTGCAGCGTTTTTTTTGTCATTGGTGTCTGTCTTCGCAGGTGTTATTAAAAGAGGTAATGCCCAAGGTTGTTTTTATTATGAAATTTGAAGACAATACCGATGCTGAATTTAGCGTGATTAAAATTCTTGTGACTTGTCTTTCCGTTGTGTTATATAAACATGGGACGTTATGACGTTTGACCGCGCGGTCAAAACGCTCGAATATTTGCCCTCCTACTCATTCCTACTAATTATAAATGTGAAAGTTTGTGAAGATGTTTGGATGTTTGTCACTCAATCACGTCTAAACCGCTGAACTGATTTAGATAAAATTCGGTAAACAGATAGTGTGAGCCCCGGGGAAGGACATAGGATAGTTTTTAAAACGTTGCTTCGTTTAAAAGCGTGTGCAAATTTCACCGTGAAGTTCCGAATGTCAAGATAAATTGAGTATAGCAATATGAGAATGATTAAATTAGGATCACATTGTACAAACAAATTTTAGAGAATCCTTAACTCAAAAAATCTTTTTAATTTAAGATTAGAAGCTAAGGTTAATCAAGTTAATTATGCAATTTTTATTGAAATAAACAGTTTAAAGTTTTAAGTTTAAGTTTATCCCGGAAAATTTCATAGTTTCAAAGTCAAAGTCAAAATATCTTTATTCAATTTAGGCTATAACAAGCACTTATGAATGTCAAAAAAAATCTACCACAGGTTCGGAAAAACCTCTGCTGAGAAGAATCCGGCAAGAAACTCAACGAGGTATATATTTTTTTTAAAACAGATTTACAATATTATTAAATGATATGTATGCATCACAAGTATTTAACACAACTTTATTTTTAACACGTTTCTGCGGGATAATAAGTGAATACTACGCGGGTGGGGTCGCGGACAACAGGCTAGTACCTCATATATTGAAAATCGTCTTGTCGTTTAGGCTCCAGTGAAGACAAATTAAATAGCCACATACTTTGTACATACTCCGGAAAAACGTAACCGCCTTTCTAAGACAAACTATTTCTTTAGTCATAAAGCGGAACACGACTTCTCACGTAACAAAACTCTGGGTATCTTTACTGTTACACAACTGAGAAGTTTCGCTGAAATGACAGTAAAATACAATGTAAAAGACGCAGATTATTTGCAAAGTGACAAAGTAACATTGAGTTAAAACTGGTTCTTTACGTGGTTTATTTGTTGGAAACTTTTGCGCGATTTGCACTCAAGAATATAATGGAGAGGGAATAACAGAGAGAGTGGAAAACATGCTACCTATTCCATAATCTGTTCGTCGGCAGTTGTTAAAAAAATACAACTTGATTGCACACCGCAATATTGTAAGCAAAACAGAAAACTGAGGTACTTCGAAAAAAAAGGCGGCTTTGTAGCTCCAGTCAATCTTTATTAAAAAAATAAAATAAAATGTATTTATTTAGTAAATAGGCCGCATTGGCACTAATACATGTAATTTTTTAAACTACCAGCGCTTTCGGAATGACCATCATTGCCAAGAATAATGCGCCGCAAGAAACTTGGCAGAAAGTCAATTTTTTTCATAATTAAATAATTACAAATCAAATACTTAAAAAAGTTACAAAAACCTTAGTTCCTTAGTTACAAAACTAAACACTTACTATATCTATATGCAGTGGAAGTGTAGACTGCTTCCACCGTCATTGAAAATACAAACTGAAATATAGATGCACCTATATTTCATCTATATTTCAGTTTGTATTTTCAATTTAGGTTTTACGGGATGACCGTAACAGTTAAAATTTGGAATTGAAATAAAAAATACAAAAAGATTCCAAAAAACCAATCTTAATATATTTTTGCCTGTCACGTTCCTATTACGGCATAGTATAATACGGTGTAGTAGGTAAAGACCTTAAAAGAAATATCCAACGGAAACTGTTGAAATCGATTTTTTACAGAGCTATTTATAAAGTTCGTACATGAAGCCAGTCGAGGCTATAAAGTAGTTCAGAGCTTTTCGTCAGATAAAGTTTATTTTTATTTGCAAAACAAGAACGTATCTCTAAGTTTGCTGAGTTGTAAAGATTTTTATGATTTCTTTGTTTTTAATTTGTTTTGTAAAGCTGTGTAAGTTTGTTGGATTTGTCTATGGGGATGAATAACTTAAAAAATATTTGAAACTTTACTGGAACATCACAATTTATTATGTAATAGTGCATTGTGTCTTAAGGGCGGTAAATAAGGAATTACGAACGAGAGTCTACTAGAAGTCCGAGGAAGATGGACGGGTTACCTGGTTTAAGCCGCGGTTTCACTGTGGATGCAGGCCACTTCCAACCGAAGCAACTGGAGGTCTCAAGGGGAGGCCTATGTCCAACAGTGGACGTTCTACGGCTGATATGTAATGAAATGATATAATATTTGCAAACAGAGGTTTGTCCAAACCGGTGGTAGTTTTTTTTTTGGCATTCATAAGTGCTTGTTATAGCCTAAAGATATTTTGACTTTGACTTTGAAACAACATTTAATTTTGAATTTTACCATGAGGTTAAGGGTGAAGAAAAGTATCGTGGGGAACCTGTACAAACTGCGAAGCAATACAATGGTGTGTGCGGAGTTATGCTCTTATAATACGCCATTCGGTTTGGTTAATATTCAATTATTTATTTATCAATAAAAATTACAGCATTACAGTTAGAAAACGGATGCACGGTCAAATTCAAATTAACGCAAAAAATACATAAGAAAAACATACAAAAAAATAACTAGGGATTTTTGAATGTCGTCTTCGTCGCTACCCTAAAACGACGGAACACCACACCCTTGGAGTCTAAATGAGCTGAAATTGTTAGCCCTTTGAGACTCGAGCGGGATGATGGACAGCTCTAGCTGGACTCCCTGTAACCGGGCATTACTGCCTCGCGGGCGTGCTCTAACACCTTCTCCGGCGTCGTCTTCTTGTCCAACCGAGACAGGTAGATGTCCACCCTCGGTACTGCAGCTTGAATATCTACAGGACGACGCTGCAGGAACGGTCCCATACTGATATCAAACAATCAACAGGGAGAGTCACTGATGGGAGAGTGATGAAAAATATCTCAAATATTATTAAGAATATTCAACATCATCATCATCATCGCAGCTTATATACCTCCCACTGCCGGGCACAGGCCTCCTCACAGGATTTAATTCATAGCACATCAATATCGTAAAACTCAGAGATGCGACCTGGGTTTAAACCCACGATCAACTGTTTGAGAGGCCATTGGTCAAACCACTAGGTCAACACGGGGATAAAACACACAAACAATTCGAACTGCAACACACTAAACGACAACTTGTTTCGAACTTTTTCCGATTCATTTTCAAAGCTTAAAGGCGTTTCCAAAACGTCGTCCGTTCAATACCAGGCAATCTACGGAGAGTTGTGAAACTTGAAATGTCATTAATAATATTAACTCCTACAAAAGACTCATCATATTCTTCAACTTCTCCAATTCTCCATTCACAAACCAACGCCAGTCGACAATACTCATTCTTCAACTTTGAATATCGACGCGTTACCAAGTCGCCCAACTTGAGAACCATGAATTTAATGTGAGCAAATATAAAGTTTGACAACCGCTGATCGGGTGAGGTGTGCGATGAATAAATCTTATAAAACGGTGCCACGTTTTTTTAAGTGTATTCTTAGGGTTCCTTATATCCGTGGAGTAAAATAGAACCCTCTTGGGCCTGTCTATCTGTTCCTCTATTTGCTCAGCTCTAAATCTACTGGATCAAATTTATCATCGTAACCACAGACTATTTTTAGGACATCTGTAATAACGACCTAGCGTGCTAATTTAAGGTTCTTTATTCAGGGTGCTTTCAGTGTAATGTCCTTATTTTAGGACCTCGAAGCGACATTTGATAATGTTACTGTGTTTTTGGGCTGAAACGGGCGCAATTTGCAGTCCTAAAACTAGGACATTGGGTCTTACAAGGTTCAACTATTGTTAGTGCGCAAATGTTTTAAGGGTTAAGTAATCATAATATGTATGTAATTATTAATCATACTTTTGTTTCTTTTTAACTTTCTTTGGATTTCTTTCATTATCATAATATTTACTTGGACTGTTAAGCAAAGAGATAATTATTTTTAATTTTAATATAAGTATGTTAGCTCTTTTACCGTTGGGGGAGAAAAGTCCTTGAGTGGCGACCACGAACCGGAAGACGAAGCGTGGCAGGCCTCCCACCAGGTGGACTGACGACATCGTGAGAGTAGCGGCAAACCGGTGGATGCAAGTGGCAAGTTGTCGTTCATTGTGGCGTTCTAAGGGGGAGTCTTTGTCCAGCAGTGGACGTCTTCGGGCTGATGATGATGATTGATGTTAGCTCTTTAGCCTGCGACACAGAGTTCTCCAGTAACCCTAGTGCAGGCAAACGTTGTAGCATAGGTTTTGTAAAACATTGTATTTTATTATCTTGTGCTGCTAATTATTCAATAAATCATTATTATTATAATTATATGCAGTTACAAAACGAAACATTTGTGGGCCCGTCTGTCGGTTCATCGGTTACTGCAAGTTTGATCTGAAATTAATGGATCGATTATACTATTCTTAGTGCGCAATAGTATTGTTGACGCCCTCTGGTGGTGTCAAGCGACAACAACGCTCCTGCGCACAAATTCAAGACAACCGCACGAGGGCGCTGCAATCGCGACGGTGTCAATGTCATTTGCCTTCACTTTTACTTCCGTGACTTGCGCAAAACTTTGATAGTGAGACAAGACCGCAAAAACTTTCTTTCTTTTACTTTTTTGTACAAATCCTGGTAAAGCAAAATAAATATTTTTGCTGAAGAAACTAAGAATCCTTCATTGAAGTTGCCCCTGCCGAACCACCCAGAGATTGCCATAAGCACAGCCGCAAAAGTATTTTGTCGCAGAAGTTGCTATTTATCTTGCTTCCTCAACTAGCTTACTATAGTCCATTCAGGATAACATTGGACTATAGAAGGTCACAGAAGAAGGAGTTCTAAACATTTTTTGTTCAATCGTAAAAATGATGATGATGATGATGATGATTGATAAGAGGATTAATCAGATGAAGTCATAATTTTGTTTATTTTGTAACGATTTATATTTATACATAATTTGATAACTGTATTTTTGTGGACTCATCCGCTCTCATTCTCTGTTTAAAAATATTCCACTCGTAGTTTCTGCTATAAGTTCAAGCTTTTTCATTCCAAATTTCATCAAAATTGGTGCAGTGCTTTAGTTGTGAAAGTTAACTATTCGTATATGATTATAGGTCATCACATTTTGATCCAAACTGGCGATTAAAAACTATAAATAACGTACAGAATATTTCTTGAGCTAATAATATTATAAACGTTTCGTTTCTTGCAGAATGTTGTTTACCTCTGCCTCTTTAGGTATTTTATAGGAAGACGGTTCGGTTTTTAACAAAATAGTAAAAGTTTTTTGTTTTTTTAAATTATGATATGAAAAATAGCAAAGTTAAACTCACTTATATTACAATTGCGAGAGTTTGCAAGTCTGTATGTTTGTTTTTAACTACCTCTTCACGTCTTAACCGCCGAACCGATTTAGGGGAAATTCGGTATACAGATAGTACAAGTCCCGGGGAAGAACATAGAATAGTTTTCATCCCGGAAAATTGCATAGTTCCTGCGGGATAGCAATAAACGAATTTTACGTGAACGGAGTAGCGGTCAACAGTCAGTTAATGAATAATTGAAACTAATATTGACGTCTTCGATATTTTAATTAGAATTAAGTTTAGACCATACGGTCGGTTGTATGCCAAAAAATGCATTGAATTAAATGACTTCCCTAAAGCGTGCATTATAAGAGCCTATAATTCCTTCTGTCCATTCCTATATTGAATAGACTATAAAGTTTAATGAAGCTGATTCAGAAAGAAATATATTATTAACTTATCTGACAAAATACGATGAAAAAACATTATCCACAAGATCTGTACTATTTATTAAACATGTTGCAGAAGACGACCCGATGACCGAGTGGTTAGAGAACCTGACTACGAAGTGTGAGGTCCGGGTTCGATTCCCGGCCGGGGCAGACAATGTTTGTTCTCGGGTCATGGATGTTTAATACGTATTTAAGTATGTATTTATGTTTGATGGCAAACGAGCAAGTGGGTCTCCTGATGGTAAGAGATCATCACCGCCCATAAACATCTGCAACACCAGGAGTATTGCAGACGCGTTGCCAACCTAGAGGCCTAAGATGGGATACCTCACGTACCAGTAATTGCACCGGCTGTCTTACTCTCCACGCCGAAACAGAACAGTGCAAGCACTGCTGCTTCACGGCAGGATTAGCGAACAAGATGGTGGTAGCAAACCAGGCGGACTTTGCACAAGGTCCTACTAACTGCCTGCTACTTGCTGGTGTCAAGTGTCCCATGATATTAATTTTTTTAAAGTCCCGGGATATAAAGCAAAATAAGCCAAAGCAAACAACCTGTAGAATTAAATACTAAAGGGAAGCAATCGTTTAAAAAAACCATTAGTAAGGAGGTAAATACGCCAATAAAACGACCTGCATTAACTTTTGACATACAAAACCCCGCCTTATTCCTCGCTAGTTAAGGTTAAATTTGCCTGAGTATATACCTCTATTGTTACTTAGTAAACTTGCCGACTTCACGTAGCGCTACGGCGTAGAGGTGCTACGAGTACGAGCTGCTACGAAGCTACGCTGTAAATAGTTCTTACGAAAGATATGATGTCCTGGTTCACACTCGTACTAATTACGTTTTGAACAATTTTAAAGGAGAGCATTTGTAATGTTTGTATAATGAATACCATAAAAATGATGAAAAAAAAATACAAATTATGTTTTTTTTTTAAATATAATTATGCGCATATTTTTTGATAGTAAGATAAAACTTTATACATTTCGAACAAGAGCGAATGATACAATGTCATTTTAGTATATATAGGAATAAAAAAGTATTTTTTTTTTGGTATTAGTGTTTTGTATTGTGTTAGTGACTGACCAGAAGCCAGTAAGCCGAGAAGTTATGACAAGGAAATGGCGATGGATTGGACACACGCTTCGAGGATCGAATGATCACCTGCCCAAGCAGGGTCTCCGTTGGCAATCTACTGGCAGAAGACGGCCAGGACATCCTCGGACCACGTGGAGGCGATCAGTTGAGAAGGAGGCTGGCTCAATTGGTCTCGGCTGGGAAGAGCTGGAAGAAGCCGCGCAAGATCGAGCCAAATGGAAAACTCTTCTACGAGCCCTATGTCCCTAATGAGGGATAACAGGATCACATCATCATCATCATTAGTGTTTTTAGTCAAAATACCACAATCGGGACTTATCACGCTAAAACACTTCAGTCTACTCGTAATGTTGCTGAAACATCAAGGTAAATATTACTCGTGTGTTTAGCGTGATATTTTGACCCGATTGTGGTATTTTGACTATGAGTGAAAATCCCGAAAGTTTAAAACATTATAATAGTGTTTTTGTAACTTGATGTAATATTTTAGTAGTTTTATAATTTAGTTACTTGTTTTCATAAATTTGAGTACTGCATTCTGACAGTGACTATAAACAGAATTAGACTTAAATCTAAATTTATTATTAATTGTTTATAATTTATTGCTGACATTGAAAATTGTATTTCAATATTTATTTATTTTTCGACTTATTTTTTTAATTAATTTAAAATGTTTGTGCCATTATAAATGATGAATTATTTAATATTATTAAACGATTGCAATGCCCTTGCAGGGTCACGTTATAATTAACTGTGTCTATTGTAAGATCTGTACACTAAGTGAAAGCAATAAAGATTTTGAATTTAAATTTGAATTTTATTGATCTTATAATAATACTATTTGTGCATTTTTTTCGGTATAAAAAGTAGCCTGTGTCACTCGTGCCATAAACTCTCTCTATAGGTACCAAAATAACGTCGATGTCCGTGCCCATTTCGACGTCAAGACGGACAACATACAAATACACAAACACACTTTTCGCATTCTATAATATTAGTATGGATAAATAGGTGTATGTTTATCAATTATACATGTTTAAATAATCTTTGTAAGATGCTTTAATACGTTAATTAATGTGTTTGGTTACACCTAAGACCTCTTACACATGATTACATAGTCAGATTCTGGACATGGTCGCAAGTTTATTATTATAACCATCTAACATATTAGGTACTTAGATGTCTAACTCTGATGATGAAATATGCCGAGTTCCAAACGCGTCAGTGTAGTTTGGTGGTGATAATAGTTGAGTTTTTTGTGATGTGTGTATTCTTGCAGATTGAAGGCTGCATGAACACACATCTGTTCAATGTAAGTTCGGGTGAGCAAAGTAATGGTTTATAGTTTATTGATGTGGACCTTCGCTAAGTAACACCTGATTGAAAAAATGATTTGATCTTTTATTTACTTGAATAATTCTGTTAATAATTCTATTATGTATTTGACTGAAACAATTTCTTTGCTCACCCGCGACCGTATTTCATGGAGTTCCTCCACCTCCGCACTGTAAAAGCACGCACAAATCACTCAAAATCTATCACCACATTACATTGATTCGTTTCGAACTCAATCAGAGCTCATCTTCGGAATAACACAACCATGATGACGACGTTTTATTGTTAATTTCGGTCCGTTAATAAACTATTTAAGTTCAAAACTAGAGCTAACTCCCTTTATATTTTTGTTACGAAACTTGCACCCCATCTCAGACGAAACAGTTCTTCTCTTACAATCAGAATTATGCCATGCAGGGACGAGTCACGTACACAGAATTTAATATCTTTTCATAGCTGTTTTTAAAACAGTACGAATTACCTATAAACCTGTTGATATATAAAAGTGTAACCCCCTTATTCATAAACGACAATCAAACCTATTTTAGTTAAAATGCCGCTAAAATTCGTTTGTCCTTATCTGTCACTTCGACATTTGTATTTGTTAGAAAGGGACAAAGCATTTGTTAGTTAAGATAGGCTTGTTAAGTTTTATGAATAAGGGGTAAGTGTTTATAGGTCGATTCACATGAGCTGCCAGGTTTTGTTTGAAGTTTTCTCTGATATGTTTATTTTCTTGTATAAAAAAACCCTTTCTTTTTTTGTATTTTTCTATTTGTATAATGTAATTGTTATATTACAAATTTGTCACAGAAAATATCTTGCGATTGTTTCGACATTGGCGAAATGCACGATTATTCTATTTTAAAGTATAATAAATTCGCATTCCTCATTATAGCACATGAAAGTTCACAGACGCGTGTCTCAAGCGGATGGCACTCGCGCTCGCACTGGTCCCAACCGGTCCGAGATATCGTGTCCGTGAGCAGTATCTGTGTGCGTTGCTCGAGCGCACTTTTTAGTAAATTGATTTCTGTACCTATCTATTTTGTGCTGTTAATGCAATATCAACTGTGGCTGCATTCGCAGTGCACAAATGCTCCGCCCGCAGAATGCAAAGTTACCACGGTTCGCTGTGAATTTTCAGTTATCTTGATTTGCTGGCGACGTGTGGATTAGAGGATTCCAGTTGAGTTATTAAATTTATATACAGCACGTGAGGTTTGGAATGCCAGTATTTGTTGGAGTGAGGTTCAAGTGGCAAATGCTCCGATGATATTTTGTTTTGATATTTTTATATCTTCAGGTGAATTGTTTGTTCAATACGGTATATTACTGCAATTTTATCCTGTCAGAGGGCAGCACTAGCACAACCATATATTTATGGTTTATGTTTTTGATATCTTATTCAAATTCAAATCATTTATTCAGTAAATAGGCCGCTATGGGCACTTTTACACGTCATTTTTTAAACTACCAGCGCTTTCGGAAAGACCATCATTGCCAAGAAGAATGCGCCGCAAGAAACTTGGCAGAAAGTCATTTTTTCAACATAAAATAATTACAAATAAAATACTTAAAAACTACAGTATACAATTAAATAAAAAAAATACAAAAAATAATACAGGGATGTATGGGGTCCCTTAGTTACAAAACTAAACACTAACTATTATCTACGTTCAGTGGAAGTGTAGACTGCTTCCACCGTCATAAATAAATAAAAAAACTGAAATTTACATTTCAGGTCAAGTAACCTAAGCTTTTGGATTCCGAAAGCAAGCTCACGTCTGCCGCCCCCAAAGTTAGCTCACACAAACCCATCCATCACCACCACCACACTACACTACGCGTTTCAAACTCAACCAGACCACATCTACAGAGCAAAACAACCGTACACCATGCATGCATGCATGTTTGAGTCTAATATCTGATAGCATGGTTGATGGTGTATGGTGTAGTGTCTGTAGTCGCGCGAGCAGAGCGGTGGCGCGTAGTGCGCGTGTTGCGGCAGCCGCCGAGTCGCGTGCTCCTATGAAGAAGGGCTACGAAATAGCCCGAAACATGCCGAGCTAAACTCGATCTAAGACGTGAGTTACCCATTAAAATATCGTTTAATATAGAACACACCTGGTCGCGCAGGTATTAAAACAGGCATCCGAAGCCCTTTGTAATGCCTACGTCTAGACTAGACAGTATTTGCATACCGCTTACGATACGAATGTGGGTTGAGCAATATATGTATATGCTCACGCAGGCAATTTTGATAGGGGTTGCCTGTTACCTACGATAGCCTTTGTGAACCTGTACAATGAATTGTGGTATTTAGTTTCAGTTCCTTTTAATATACTCAGCGGCAAAAAAACTGGCCCTCAAATGTATGCAGTAATAGGCAATTTTGTATTTAGATTGGGCCAAATTTTGTGCCACTGAGTATATTTAGGTATTTTTCGTCAATGATCCTACTCAATATTATATTGCGAAAGTTTGTAAGTAAGTGAGTGCGTGCTTATGTGTGTTACTCTTTCACGCTAAAACGGCTGGATGGATTGGAATGAAATTTGGTATGTGGATAACATTATAGCCTACTTTCTATCGCATTATTCCCACGGGACCAGGATAAAATATGCAAATCTCAACCACTGGATTTATAGTCATGAAATTCGGCGTAGTTGTTACAAGCTTTTATTTAGTTTCACCTGATTATTTGTTTGTTTGGATCAAATCTTGGATGCTAAATTTTGCCCACTTTCAGTGGTCCGATGGACTTGAAATTTGGCATACTTATGTAAATTTGGTGACAGTACAATAATCTGGTAGTGACAGCTTGGTGGTCCTGCCAGGATCGTCTCCGCAGGAAGGAACTCCTCAATGGTTAATAGTACCGATTTGAAATTTGGTACGGATATGTAGTTTAGATGACAATGCAAGTACAGTCAACATAAAGTAGAGTCAGCAAAAAAGCTTGTATTAAAAATGTCATTTTTAACAACAACTTATTTTTATGTGTGCAACTTTGATGAAAACCACGATATAATTTTTGAGAATTCCCGTGGAACCGTGGAATTTCCGTGGTGGTGGTTGGCAACGCATCTGCAATCCCCCTGGTGTTGCAGGTGTCTATGGGCGGTGGTGATCTCTTACCATCAGGAGACCCACTTGCTCGTTTCCATCCAGTCAATAAAAATAATAAATAATTTGATGAAATCCCGGAATTTCAATTCTACTGCTGGGTGTAATGTTTACGCGTACGAAGCCGCGGGTGTATATTAGTATTATGTAAAATCCAATGTCTAAGTGTCCACAGATTACGGCGCTGCTTTAGTGCAGTGTTTTTGCAGTGTGAAGTTCCAATCCTCACTGAGTCGCATTGGAACTAGTCCAAATCATTTCATTCTGAATGGTGTTTGCCCAGGAGTATATAATCAAGTCAGAAAATTAAAAAAAGCCGACATTTTCACTTTCAAAGTTGATGATCTATTATCTGTATTGCTTACTATTTGTAGTGTGCAATAAAGAATCATTGTATTGTATTGTACTGTATGCACTGTAAGCCATTTTAGGGTTCCATAGCCAATGGCAAAAACGGAACCCTTATAGTTTCGCCATGTCTGTCTGTCTGCCTGTCTGTCTGTTTGTCCGTCCGTGGCTTTGCTCAGGGAGTATCAATGCTAGAAAGCTGTAATTTTGCAGGAATATATATGTAAACTATGCCGACAAATGGAACAATAAAAAAAAACAAATAATAGACGTAAAGTGGGGGTGATTTTATTTTTTCTTACCCGACCTTGTAGAACCATTAGGGGGTTGCTAAAACGATTTTTCGATTTAGTGATTCATTTACAAAATATTCCACTTTAAAGTGCAAATTTTCATTAAAATCGAGCGCCCGCCCCCGCTAAAATCTAAACCGGTGTGTGGAAAAATTTTAAAAAATTCAGGATGGTAGTATGTATATCAAATTTACAAGGAAAACAATAACGGTTAAGTTTCCTTGAGAATTATTAGTAGTTTAAGAGTAAATAGCAGCCTAAGGTATAAGATATACCTAAACTTGGAATATTCCGTACAAAATACGAAATCCTTAGAAAAATATTACTTAATTTTTTCGTGATGGCTACAGAACCCTATTTCGGGCGTGTCCGACACGCTCTTGGCCGGTTTTTTTTTTCAAACTCGTTTATACGTTAAAAAAAACCTCATTAAAATCGGTCCAACCATTGGAGAGCTTCGATGCCACAGACAGATAGACGTTGGCGTCAAACTTATAACCGTAAACTACTTCAACTTTGCCCTCTGGCCCCAACCTTGCCTGATTCAATTAACAGTCTATAACTAGCACCCTTCTAGGTTTTTAAACTTTTATCCCCCCGTAATAATAATTCCCGTGTAGATAAAAGTTTAAAGCCTATAAGAGTGCTAAGTTATCGACTCAAAATCGAATCAGGCAATTTTGGGGCCAGAGGGCAAAGTTGAAGCAGTTTACAGAACCCGTTAGAACCGAGGGTTAATAAAATGCGTGAAAATAGTAAACACTTGTTTTTCAAAAGTCATTAATAATAAGCTTCTTGTACCCGTACACCACGAATAACACAATGTAATAAATGAGTTTCGCCTAGTCTTCCCGCTTTTCTTATAGTTAATTGTGTTTTTCAGGCAACGGACAGACATTTGATTGTACTTAAAAACGACACCTGCGACCACTTACAATCTAGTTAAAAACTTGTACACGCCAATTAAACCGTGTCAGTTAAGGAATAGGTTAGGAAATCGGTGTATTTTAGCACAAGCCAACGTTGTGTCGTCCCTACCACAATTCAAAAATGTTTTCACACGTTTTATTCCGTTTTAAGAATTGTTAGTAATATGATTCTAGATTCTTTAGTTATACAGACAGAAAGCAATGTATATACAATACAATACAATACACAAGACTCTTTATTGTACAAGACATAGTAAGCGATAACAGAACAGATAACAGAAAAATAATTACAAGGTGAGCAATAGGCGGCCTTATGCTTAAGAGCGATCTCTCCAGGCAACCTTTTAGGAAAGAAGGAAGTAGTTTTATCACAGGTGTGCATCAAGTAGATAAGAAATTTAAACGTAACAGCAATACATCCTACGAAACATACATAATTATATCGTACATATATAGTCCACAATAAATATAGGTAGTGAGATTAAACAGCACTAATAAATAAATTTAATAAGGCCCTTAATTACAAGATGATAGATAGTGCTCCTTAGCATAGATTTAAATAGTGACAAAGACTTTGCGCGTCGGATGTAAAGTATCGGGAAAAACGCCTTGTTCAGCAGTGGGATAGAATAGGTTGCGAGTTTTGGAAACGGCTGAAACATAATTATTTTTATGTTTTGGCCCCGCTCTCCATTAAAAAAAAACGTGAAATCTCAACCGCTTAGGTAACTTAGAAATATATTTATCACGGGTGTTTTTATACGATGATAATAAATACAATGGTGTTATTTTTGAGGATTTCCGCGAGATGTTTTGCAGTTTCGGAATTTAAATTCTAATGCCCAATATATTTATTGGTTTATGTGAGCAAAGCCGCGGGTAACAGCAATTTTTTTTAACCGTTATATCAGCCAGCGGTACACAAATACCAATGGCCGTTAACAAAATAAATAGAAGGAACCCAGTTAGTGCACGGTACAGTATCGGACCCCTGGGTGCCGTACGCCTGGCGTTCCGCTGCCGCAACTTGCTATCGAAGACAACTAAATAGAACTGAATATTTATGACGTTACGTTTTAATGTTCAGGTGTTTTAACCTTATTTCCAGTTTACTCGTCCCACAGCTGGGCAGAGGCCTCTCGGTTCTCACTCTGAGGCTTGGGATTGATTTCCTACATAGACCCAGTTCAGATTGTAAACTGCATTCGCGTCATTTTAATTGTTTTGCAGGTGTATTCGGTCGGCTTAACTTACACTAAACTTCATGGTATTTTTTAATGTGATTCCCAGGAACGTGTAAAGTACAGAACCCGGCCATAAAGATTGCACCGATCGGTCTTTGGAAAGAGACTAGTCTAATTTCGTCTTCATAAAGCGTTGTCACACACTACTTATGTGACTTTTGTCAGTCGTTGTACAGGTGCAATAGAGTACGGACGCATTTAGATGAAAATATAAATAAAGAGTTGTTGACTTTAAATTATACGATGGCATCTTTAGGAAAAGGAGATAAACTACCCTTTTGAACAGCTCAAAACACAGCTCTCTATAGATATCCAGATATCCGAAGTTGACATGTCATTAATTTGACGTTAAATAAAATTAAGTCCATAAAGGTCCAGTATTTATTTCACTGTCACTTAATAAATAGGTTGATTAAATGGACGGTCGCTAGTGTTCGGAAATCGTCGTGAACAGCCAATTGTCTTTTTCCGATACCAATGTGCAACTATTATGTATTTCGTCCGTTATCTTTTTAAATTCTATGTACGTATTTTGAAACGTACCCGCGATTCCCACATACATTCTGGAAAACTCTGACATGCCCACGATTCTAAAGCCAAAAGTTAAATCACTAAGCTACCAGAGTTTTTTATGAGCAAAGACTCTTACTTAAATTCCAATGCAGGCAGCTGCTACCCTTTCTACTCACATTCAAACGTTGCTTTCTCGCTAACCTTGTTTTGTCAAAAACCGCGTCGTTAAATCAGAGTCAGAATATCAAAAAAACCAAGGCTATTTCACTCCAGCCTCGGCAGTTGGCACGACTCCAGAGAACAACACCTGTAGCATCTGCCATGACACAGATTAGTAGATTTTTGTTGACAGAATTGTTATCTAACCCTTTATTTTTACGTTAAAGCCGTGCGAAAATGCAAGTGTTTCGGATTTTAACCGGAAGATACTTAAAAGTCTTTAAGTTTTTAGTGTTGCCAGTGATGACATATATCCGCGATGATATTTTCATGGAATTGGGATATACCTAAGGGTATAAAATTCATAAATCATGCAACGACATCAAATTTTGCACGTAAAGATTTGGGAATTCTCGTTGGAATTCAGTAAAATATTGAAATTCATTTCCATTGCCAAACCACATATTATCTAACGCGTTAATGTTGGCGATCATATTCAACATCTCTTTCTACCCTCGTCTTATGCCGTGTGACAGAAAGAAGTGGTAAAATCAATTGTGATTACAAGTGTGTTAGACGGGTACATATCGGCTCGCATACTTATTTTTATTGAAAGTCCAAATGTAATGTTATTAATTATTGTTACATTGCCACGTCTTCCAATAAGTCTTAGTGGGAATTGTTTTGGGATGTAGACTATACTTCTCGCATTATTAATTTAATCCTGCTAATAATTGTGTGTATCTGTTTTTTCCCCAATAAAGAGAATATAATAATAAAATGTTTGTCATTACTCTTTTTTCTCTGAATCCAATAATTGTTCAGAATTGTTATAAAACAAACCTAACCTATATTAAATGACATTGTAACGATTGGTCTTAACCGAGTTTAGCTCGACATGTTTCGGGCTATTTCGTAGCCCTTCTTCTCAGGAGCACGCGAACGCGACTCGGCGGCTGCCGCAACACGCACACTACGCGCCACCGCTCTGCTCGCGCGACTGCCCGACGAAGCTAACACCGGCGCACAACTACCCGCATTTTTATCGTCATATATATTGTCAATGTCTAATGTAGGGTAGCACACAGCACTAACAACATCGCTCCGTAAAGGCACGTTCACACCAACCGATGACGCAGCACGAGTATTTAAAACTGTTTTCCAACTCGGGGGTACCGACCAACCGCAATCCCGGTTAAAATTCGGATGACGACTAATCTCAATGGCCAACCTATATTGTTCTATAGGATGACCATTTAAAAATTTCAGAAATATTTAACGCTGTCAGTGGGAAAAAAGTTATGACAAGCGACGATTCGAACAAATATTACGGTATGACTAGCGAAGAGTATGCTAACTTTGGCGGTCACGTGTTAGACAATAAGGTCTCAGATTTAGGAGAACGAGCCGCAGGTAAAGGCTAGGATTGAATAACTGTTATCTCTCATCACGGTCTGATTGATGGAGCGGCGTGCGAATAAGGCTCCGTTTCCACCAGAGTTGTTGAAACGCTTCATTTACGAGTACGTATCCTCGCTCCGCTTAGCTGTTTCCACAAGTGCTGCGCTGTGCAAAGATAGGAAAAATTTACAAATTTCGTTTAAAGCTACCCTAGCGCCACCTAGTCGGCGAACAGATGAACCATTACGACAAATTAGTAGTGCTGAACTTTATTGAATTTCAATGTTATCGAAGTGAAGAAACTTGGATGCATAAGTCGACGCACAGTTAAAGACCAAATATTGCTTTATAAAATTATTAATAATAAAATTGACTCCCCATACCTTCTTAATAAGTTGAGTTATAGAGTACCTCGCCCCAATACTCGGCATGTTAATAATCTGTTTCATGTGCCCCTTATACGTCCTAAATATGTTAGAAATTCTTTTGTTAATAGAGTTTGCAAAATGTATAATTCCTGTTTTTCTGAAGTTGATATATTTAACACATGTCTCCAAGAGTTTACGTCCCTAGTTAGGGATCAAATTGTTACTTAGTTATTATATATGTTACACATTCGCATGTTCATGTTAGTTTTCTGCCTATATAGGTATCCATAGTATTTTAAAGTAATGTCACATTTTTAAATTATTACTTTACTTTATTAGTTATTACTTTTTTCCAAAGGTTATAATTATGTAATATTAACCTGTGGTAACTTTACTGGTTGGTGTATTAGCTAAGTTTTCATTTGTAATCAGCCGTATTGTACCGTTTGTACCCAAATAAACATTAAAACATTAAAAAAATGCAGTCCTTTGAGACTTTGGTCGCTACGCGCCCAACCTGTATTTTCCCAGATGTTTCTATTCCCAAACCGTCGATAGTACTCTGAGTGCAGGACAAAAATCAATCCAAATAGTTGGCAAACTTTTTGATTGCACAAAAACTTTGCGGAGCAGACATACGCGGCGCTTGCGCTGAAGTTTAACGAATAAAGTTCAAGCCATGTTAAGGAATTAGTTTCTTCCTCACTGAAGTCGAGAGAGAAGGTTTAAGGCACAAGCTTGAGGAGTTAGTGGACTTATATTGAAAGAGAACGAACTAATACAAAAAATTGACACCTATAACACCCCTCTTTTTGCGGCGGGGTTTAAAAAACGAATGTAAAGTAAATATATTTTAA
>NC_133472.1:680452-738874 GCF_025370935.1 Choristoneura fumiferana | reverse complement strand
TCATTAAACAGTAATAGTTAGGCCTCTAGTGTTCTTAGAGAAATTAACTTCAATTGACCTGTAGATTGTCCCCTTAAAGTTAACGGACATCAAAAATAACACGGTGTATTAAATGGAAGAGTAACTCCCTGTTTATATTGTTCAAACTACCATGTAAACATACAAGGGTTAAAATTAACGCAGGTTTAAAAATAAATACAACAATCGCCCGGATAAAATTTCAGTTATCAATAATCGGTGGAGACCCAGAACATGTTGTGTGCAACGGATATACCTGGATAACCATATGGAAAACCTATCCACGCAAGGACCAAAGCCAAAGGATTTCAGCATGTCCGTATCCGACTGGTCTCAATGAAGTTCGGACTACGGCAATAGTTTTTCACCGAGTTACCACACTGGTTATTATTACGCTACGACTGCTTCAGGGCAATCAGGAAATTGTCTATGGTTTTCGTTTGGAACCTAGTCTACTGTTGCAGTGGTTTTATTCCGACAGAGCGCGCGCTAGTAGAGACGTTTTCCTATTCAACAGTAATATTATTAGATGTAGTCCTTCGATGCCTAAAACTAATTTACTGAAGCCCTACAAAGAGTCCAATGGCAAACAGCAGTGACTTAATCCAAAAGTATTTTTTTCCATAGCAAAAATTTAGTTTACAATCTTACATACTATTCTGGATTACAACGACAAAAATATAAGAGAAAGAAAAAAGAAAGAAAGAATTTATTTGAAATATAACAAGGTTACAATTTAGATTCATCGGCGGACTCCGCACTAGACTCTGGGCCTGTATCGCGGAGACCAGAGAATTTACAATTTACAGCAGTTACTTAAACAATTCAATGTGTTTCAGTTAAAAAAATAATCTATGCCAATTCAGACTGACTGCTACAAATTGCCGCAAACCTGGTACTTCCGGTTGTCAAAGACATTTCAAATTTGTTATGAAGGTCCAATAAGAACAGACTGAAAAATCTTACTTTTTTATGCCAGTCTGTGCTCTGTCAATAACCATTTAAAATGACCTCACACTACATACAGTCAAGGGCAAAGATGTCGACACGGCAAATTACAAAAATATGTATACAACGACTTTATGCACTTAACATTAAGCCGTGTATAATATTTTTGCAACTTTGGCCGTGTCGATATCTTTGCCCTTGACTGTACATTTTGCTTAGGAAAGTAGCTCTACTAATATTGCATTTTCATTGGATCTTGCTCTTGGCCTGTTCTTTTTATATTTCTGTTACAGTTGAACAGGAAAAATCTCAACTAAAGGAATTTCCACAATCACACGTAAAGCGATTTTCACAAACGCAACGGACAGTATAATCGCTTGCAACACCACGCGTCATGTCAAACCTATAGTTATTGCCAAAAGGTTCTACTGCAAATCGAGTTATAGGTTACCTAGCGAAACCATAGCCTTTTCCGAACCAAAGTATATCGTAACAACCCGGACTCTGTACCAAAGAGCTTCGCGTATTGCCATGTGCCCGGTTGTTATTGGTTGATCGCGCGATGGAGTGATGATGGTAAGGAATGAACCCCACACCCGGCTAGCAACAGGCCCGGGGTCGACTCGCGGGACCCATTCATTGCGTGCACTCAGATCACAGGTATCATGATTTATACAATAGAGTTTTTGACACCACCAATCGAAATTTCCTGACGACATTGATATTGTAAAATAAATTTCATTTCCATCGTTCGTACCTTGGACATTTACATGTTTTGTGAATTTATATGATTAAAATGACATATTTTAATTATACTGCTTATTATTTATTTATGATTAATTTTTTTTTGGCCAGCATTTTATCGTATTTTGATCACGATTACACATTATTACAAGCTTTTATTTAACTTGCCCTCTGTTCGTTTATTTGTTTATTTATTTGGGTCAAATCTTGCAAGTATGATATTTATGTAAATCTGGTGACAATACAATAATCTGATAGTGACATCCCGGTAGTCCGGCCAGAATCGTCTCCACAGGACGGAACTCTTCAACGGTTAATGGCATCGACTTGAAATTTGGTATGCAAATGTAGTTTAGGTGACAATACGAGTAAAGTCAGCAAAAAAATCTTGTAATAAAAATGTAATTTTTACCAAAAAACTTATTTTATGTTACGAGTGGGTATCCTCTTGTGATCATTTTGTGATTTTCTTTTAATTACCTGACATGTATTTACAATGTATTTTTAAGAAGGTAATAAATATCTATCTACATATGTATTTCTAATTGTAAACACTAAAGAATGCAATAAAATATTTTCATTTTCATTTTTTTCATTTATCTGTTTTGACAGTCTATCCTGTAGGTAGGTGTTGAATAGTAATAGTTTAGGCAATTCATTAGAATAACTTTTTCACACCTCTCCTTCAGAAAAGTAACTTTTCCTCCCTGACGAGAGGGAGCAAAGTTCAACTTTTTCTGTTCAAGGCTTTTCTAAGTGTTTTTATTGCAAATGCTTTTTTTGAAGTTGATAATTGTAAAGCCACGCCTTTTTCTATGCTGGTTGTTCTTTAATAATATTTAGAATTCCTTTTTTCAAGTTTCTTACTGCTCGGTGTGAAAGTTGTAACAGCCACTCGGAGCAAAATTATTTTCATATTGGGCGTTAACACTTGAATCCCTCATTACGCTTAGGATTCTATTGTAGAATCCAAATAACTTTTTTTTAAAGCAACTTAAAATCCTTTTGCATTAAATAGACTGCTATGGAATTGATTGGTGATGTCAAATACCTTATCCAACGCGCGTTTTCGCATGCACCATCTCTCTCCAACCCGCGTGTTACATCGTTTGTCAGAAAGAGATAATGCATGATACATCGCACGTTAGACATAATCTCCCTACAAGTGCTAAACGAGTCGGCAATGAATGAGCCGTTTGCTATTCAGTGCGTCTCCCTCTAACTTCTCTAGAAGCTGATGTAACGCAGCCCGCAAGCAAACTAATCGGTAACTGCAGACTAAGATTAACAGTTATTCATCCCGAACGCCTAAACGCATGAACTCGAAATTTGAAAGCGCTTACAGGTTAGTGATTTTTATTTTTATATTGGAAATACAGGGTGGCTCATTAAGATCGGTCAGTATGGGAAAGTCTGAAACTATAAGACATACGAAGATCTGTTCATAGGAACCATAGCATCGATTTTAGTAACAAGACCAACTGCATTCATTTATTTAAAAAAAAAAAACATGTACTCAGTTTGGGAATCGAACCCGGTCATTTTGATAAATAAAACTTACATTATTTCTATTTCGATATCGGTAGTGTAGGTCATAAGTAATAAATATTACTATGAAATACGATATCTAGATTAAATAAAATGCATTGTATTAGATACATATTTTTAATGACGTAATTTTTATTTTTCAAAACGTCCGGGTTCGATTCCCGGACTGAGTGCAAGTTTTTTTTAAATGTATGAATGAAGTTTTCCCTCATGCTAAAATCGATGGCACGGTTCCTAAGAACAGATCTTCGTATGTCTTATAGTTTCACTTTCCCATACTGACCGATCTAAATGGACCATCCTGTATATCGTAAAAATATAATATTAAAGTTGAGCACGTATTTAACACGTGTCAGTTCATGTAAAACTGTCATTTCAGACATGTCTAAGACATTTACAAAACTGTGTAGAGACCGCACGTTTTTCTAATTGCAAAAGACGTAAAGTAAATACTATTATTGCTTTATTTTATTACTTCAACAGTATATACAGAATAGAGATTGCGATTTGACAATTGTCAGGAATTGCTCATTGTTACATTTAAGAAACACTCGTGTTTCAAACACGGCCGCGCTCGCTTATGCTAGTCGCGCGAACTTTCTTAATCTGCAGCTTTCGATCATAGCCCGTACTAGCAAGGTGTTAAGGTCTAGTTTAGTGTGAGGCGGGTGAAGAGCAACAAATGGGCAGGCGATGTGGGGCGCGTGAGAGCAAAGCAAGGAACGTTTGAACAAACGTTTCGCCAACGCCCAACACGGCTCGGCCAACGTTCGAACAAACATGTCCCAACAGAGAAATACACTTTACACAGGTTCTGTAATACATTCAAATACAGGCAACGACAAGTGTTTGCAATATGCTCGCTGTACGATTCGTTTATCTATGGCATAGCGCGATAATTTCTAATATTGGGCAAATTCTGTCCCCAAAATGGTACTTAAGGATGAACGGACCAGAGCTTCTGAATTCTGGGGAGGACGCGGACCTGCCCCGCATCGTGAAGTTCCAAGTTACCACACCAATGAGGGCTATCGTTTTTTGTCTCACTAGATGGCGCACTGTTGCGTGAGGTTTTTAAGTATGGCTTTCAAAGTCTGTTATTACGGGCGTGAAAA
Source organism: Choristoneura fumiferana (assembly GCF_025370935.1). Taxonomy (NCBI): domain Eukaryota; kingdom Metazoa; phylum Arthropoda; class Insecta; order Lepidoptera; family Tortricidae; genus Choristoneura; species Choristoneura fumiferana. The sequence continues at coordinate 734,501 of NC_133472.1, read as the reverse complement.
CAAAGTTTAGATTAAAATCATATTTAACACACCTTAAAATCGTATCATAAAAATATCGAGCATGCCACAGTGTTGCATACTTGCATAGTCCCCGTTTTGTTCGGAAAAAAGGGAGGACAAAAGTTTCAGAAAGACAAAACTGTCTCAAAACACAGACATTCATTGCCCCGGAACGCATATTTGCCATAATTAATTTCAGATATTGCAAAATATTCACAAAATTATTCTAATTATAAATAAACCCGCGTAGCTCACCCAAAAACTATGAGATTTGACATTTCGTAGACCTCACGCTACACTAGCGCCTCTAGTGGCGAATTCATACGCGATGGCCCTCATTGTTATTATTAAGCTAAGCCTATGGTGTAACAAGTTGATATATATGCTATACGTGTGTACAGCAAGTCCAAAATGTCACACATATGTTAAATATTTCATCCTTTTATGAACTTTACTTTCAATATTTTCTTGCTTCAAATTTTTGACTCGCATTCAGTGTCTAGATTAATTTTTGTACAGTGCCCCGTTGCCAGTGCAATAATATAGCACTAACAGAAATAAAGTTAGCATTTATTATTCAAACCGTATTCAAAGTACAGCTGTCTGGGAAACAAAACTGAGGCCCGATTGTTTAAGCGCTCGATTGTTCTATGCGATAAACGTAATGCGTTCGAAAGACACCAATTTGTACCACATTATTTTATTACCAAACATTGGCTTACGCGTTGAGCGCAGCGTGGATTGTGATTAGCTAGATAAGATGTGCGTCAAACGCATTGCGTTTGCGTTTGAAACAATCGAGCGCTTAAACAACGTCTTCTGTTTTTTGTCAAAAAGGTTCACCGGTATTCACAATCGATCTATTGCAAACACTTTCATTGTGAAATGATACACACAAGCTCAGATTAGTAAGAGCTGTAGTACAACTTTTTCACAGTAAACCACCTGTTGATTTCCGTGTTGGATACAACGCCGGCTTACTGAGACAAGGTTGCACTGCGGGTCGAGCTTGCAGCGGCTCACTTGTAACAGACTTTCACTCCCGAAGATACTTGTTACTGATACTGCATATTGAATCGATGTCAAGCCCAGTTAAGACCTTGCGCTCATTTGACCACTTCATACTCAATGAACTAAAAGAATTGCCTTGCTCACCCGCGACCTTACGAATTTGTTAGTGGTCTAACAACTGGTAGCATGGTGTACGGTTGTGTCACTCTGAAGATGAGCTCTGGTTGAGTTCGAAACGCGTCAGTACAGTGTGGAGGTGGAGGAACTGCATGAACACGCATATTTTGCATAAGCTTAGCTATCGTGAGGTCGCGGGTGAGCAAGGAAACTCTTTTAGTTCATTGATATGGACCTCCGCAAAGTAACGCCTGATTCAATAAATCACTTCATACTCGTTCCTTTTACGACCTCCCAATGTACTATAACTGGGACTGTTTTCCTTGGACGTCTAAAACTGGGCTTACTACACGAACGTGTCCGCTTTTGTGTCAACGAACAGCTTCTCTGTGGCGTTTTTCTTCATTACCGTCTAAGCAGATATTGTTAGAAGGTGCCAGAGTCAACTTTGAACGATATTAATATACTAAGTCACAAAACAGATAGATGCAGACATCAATCTACATACAAAGTGCGCTCGAGCAACGCACACATAGACACTGCTCACGGGCACTATCTCGGACCGGTTGGGACCAGTGCGGGCGCGAGTGCCATCCGCTTCAGACAAGTGTCTGTCAACTTTTTTTGTGCAATAATGGAGAATGCGGATTTATTACACTTTAAAATATAATAATCATGCATTTCACCAATGTCGAAATCGACGCAAGATATTCTCTGTGACAAAATTACATTAAAATATTTTAGTTATTATTAATTTAAGCCGTGATGGCCTAGTGGTTTGACCAATCGCCTCTCAAGCAGAGGGTCGTGGGTTCGAACCCCGGCTCGCACCTCTGACTCTTTCGAAATTCATGTGTGGAATTACACGAGCTTTGCGGTGAAGGAAAACATCGTGAGGAAACCTGCACAAACCTGCGAAGCGATTCAATGGTGCGTGCGAAGTTCCCAATCCGCACTGGGCCCGCGTGGGAACTATGGCCCAAGCCCTCTTGTTCTGAGAGGAGGCCTGTGGTTTTGTTCGAATGGTTGGCTGTTAACGAGATCGGGACACCTCAAATAATTCCTACTATACTCGGCACGGATATGCCGGATACGGCAGCGCCCCGCCGTGTAATGTAGTCACACCCTAACGCTGTTCATTGACTAAAAGCGACCGCATACGGGACGCTTAATCTTATGCATGTGTCATGAACTTTACAAAAGGCCTGCGGGAGTGTAGTCTGTACAATTCATCTACTTCTATACACGGGAGCCCGATGCCTTAGTGTGTTTACACTGTCGCACCCACACACCTGAGCGACCCAGTTTAAGATCAAGTATCAACGCACGTGTGTGCGACATAGGCAAGGAGCTCGGGAAATGTAAATAAAATAAATGTGTATTATACAAATATGAATAATCGTCGATTACGAGATGGAATTGCGCTTGAGGGACATTTACATGACTGATTGAAGGTATTAATGGTGTTTATATTCTCAGAGGCGACAATGGGTTGACTGTAAATACAGTAAGATTGGTTTTTTGGAATCTTTTTGTATTTTTTATTTCAATTCCAAATTTTTACTTTTACGGTCATCCCGTAAAACCTAAATTGAAAATACGAACTGAAATATAGATGCACAGAAAAAACAGAAAAATAAGACCATCACTGGGAATCGAACCCAGGTCCTCGGTAATCCGTACCGCGTGCTATACCGCTACACCACTGATGGTCAACGGTACCGACACGAATTTCCCCTATGCACCTCATATCTCAGCTTGTTTTGTTTCTTACTTAGCCACTTAAGCAGTGACGCTAGCGACATCTATGCCGTAGCTCTCATCGAGAAACTTTTTGGCACTCCATTGGAACTAACCGCTCACCCGGACAAGAGATATCGTTACTATGCAATCAAATTAAGATTGGTTTTTTGCTTAAGTGACTAAGTAAGAAACAAAACAAGCTGAGATATGAGGTGCATAGGGAAATTCGTGTCGGTACCGTTGACCATCAGTGGTGTAGCGGTATAGCACGCGGTACGGATTACCGAGGACCTGGGTTCGATTCCCAGTGATGGTCTTATTTTTCTGTTTTTTCTGTACATCTATATTTCAGTTTGTATTTTCAATGTAAATACAGTCTCTCATCACTTGTTTAAATTAGATGGGTGCAGTCTTTAGACAGCTATTAAAACACCCGTTGGTGTTCAGCTGACTAAACTATCAATAGGATGACTGAATAGGAGCTTAAGCTGTTTTACAAATCATTGATGAATTTTATGCGAAATATACAGGGTGGCCCATTTTGATCGGTCTGTATGGGACAGTCTGAAACTATAAGACATACGAAGATCTGTTCATAGGGACCATGTCATCGATTTTAGTGACAGGAAAAACTGCATTCATACCTCAGATCGGGAATCGATCGGTCGTTTTGAATAATAAAACTTACATTATTTCTATTTGGATATAATAGGCAATAGGGTGTAGGTCATAACTTCATAAGCAACAAGCGTTACTATGAAACACGATATCTATTCTTTAATAATTTAAGTTTTACGTTTCAAATCGGTTCGATTCCCGAGCTGAGTACAGTTTTTCTTGTTTACTAAAATCGATGACATGTTTCCTAAGAACAGATCTTCGTATGTCTTATAGTTTCAGACTTTCCCATACAGACCGATCTAAATGAGCCAACCTGTATACGCGATGCCCTCTCTCTTTATTTGACAAAACAACAGAGACGGTATCACCATTCATCTGTCAAAATACATCGATGTGCCGTGAAACAGCCTGTATATGGTATTAGAGCGCAGTGATTCATTCGTTGTTAATACTAAATCAGTCATCTTGAAGTCAGTATAGTCCAGGAGTCTGCAACCTTTTGAGACGGAAGAGCCAAAAGTTGCAAAGGGAGTGTCAAGTATTACGTAACGCAATTTGTGAAAACTTACGATGCGTTACAGGGGCGGGAGGGGGGTTTTCAAAGTACGCGTTACGTCACAGTTTTTTTTGTAACAAGTACATACTATAATTTTCTCAAAAGTGGGAAATTCGCATCATCAGCTGTTGTTCTTGGCCTATAAATGCTCTCATGCTGAGTTGCCAGTGTGTCTGTGTCAAGAAATGCCAGCTTAATTCGGAAACTGCTAAAGAAAAGCTAAAATAAATGGTAATTTGGGTGTTAGTTACGTAACTTTTAGGAAGGTGAAGGGGGGGGGAAAAATGTTACGGCGCGTTACATGGGGGGAGGGGGGGGATCAAAAATTGCGTTACGTATTACTTGAACGCCCACAAATAAAAAAAACTGTCTGCTTTTAAAAAGCTACTAAAAACTTCCGATTCATTTAGTATTCGCTAATACAAATTTTAATTTGAACTTAAACTTAATGGCTGAAATATAGTACGGCACCATTTTAAGCGTTTTGATAGTAAAAAGATGTAGTTGTACTTTCCGACTTAAACTCGAAAGAGTCGCATGCAACTCGCGAGTCAGTAACCCTAGGTTTAGTCGCACCTTTGTCGCCTCTGAGTACATAATCTCACTCCATATGTCCGTCTGTCTGTCCTCTAAGCAAATCCCAGCGAATCTTTACATAACAGAGCATAGTTCTTTATTTCCATAAACATAAAGCTCCACTTTATATAGGGTATAGTGGGAGAAGCGCACTACCACACCGTTACCAAGTAAATGTAAGGTCAAAGAATATTCTGGAACCAATCTCTTACTTCCACGACAGCCTGACATAAAACAGAACTGGTATCGTAATTATCGTAGCCTAATTCATCCTTTACCTTGTCTACTTATGGCTCCACGTACCCCTGTTATAGTTTCTAGACGAACCCCCCCCCTCCTCAAAGAAAGTAATAAAATTGACTGTTGGAGAAACTAAACATAAAAAATACAAAAACACTCCAAAAACCCATCTTAATCATCTTGCTAGTCTTGCAGCCTCGTGGTTTTTTGGAGTCACGTAAACCTTGTCGCAAACCCCCTACCGTCGAATAGCGAACCCCTGGGGTTCGCGTACCCCACTTTGAGTAACCCTGTTGTAAAGGAAACCCTGCTTAAACACTGGTCTGACTTGTTGAGGTTTAACTGTTTCGAAAATGGTTAAACTGATCGTGTGTCGCCATATATGCTTGCGGATTGAAAGTTTCTTTGCGAACTTCTTTCCGCTGGTGTTCGTGTCGTCATAGTGTGTTGTATGTTCTTTATATTTTTTAGTTTTTAAATGGGTCCCACTGAAAAACAGCGTTGCGGCTTACCGTAACATTATGCTGAGTGGGGCCCACTTTATACTATTCGATGTTATTTTTAGGGTTCCGGAGCCAAAATGGCAAAAACCAAACCCTCATAGTTTCGCCATGTCTGTCTGTCTGTCTGTCTGTTCGTCCGCGGCTTTGCTCAGAGACTATCAATGCTATAAAGCTGTAATTTTGCACGGATATATAAGTAAACTATGCCGACAAAATGGTACAGTTCAGAAATCAAAAAAAAAATTTTTTTTGGGTATCTCCCATTGACGTAAAGTGGGGGTGATTTTTTTTTCTCATCCAACCCTATAGTGTGGGGTATTGTTGGATAGGTATTTTAAAATCATTAGGGGTTTGCTAAGACGATTTTTCGATTCAGTGATTTGTTTGCGATACATTCAACATAAAATTGCAAATTTTCATTAAAAGCGAGCGTCCCCCCCTCTAAAATCTAAACCGGTGGGTGGAAAAATATGAAAAAAATCAGGATGGTAGTAAGTATATCAAGCTTTCAAGGAAAACTATAACGGTTAAGTTTGCTTGATAATTATTAGTAGTTTATGAGTAAATAGCAGCCTTAGTATAAAATATAACTAAACTTGGAAGATTCCGTATAAAATACGAAATCCTTAGAAAAATATTACTTATTTTTTTCGCAATGGCTACGGAACCCTATTTTGGGCGTGTCCGACACGCTCTTGGCCGGTTTTTTATTTTTTCCAATTATAAATATGTACAAAACCTTGTGGTAAAAGTGATAAAACGTCAGATAATCTTTGCTGTTGGATCCAATAGAAAGTTTTGATGTAGTATTTCTTCCTATGACGTCAAGAAATTTTGGATATTTTATGTAGATAGTACATGTTTTATGATCTCGTCCTTAGGGTTAATAATTTTTTGACATAACCGATTTCTTGTCAATTTAATGACGGGACAACTTTTTGAGAAATACTCACACGTCTCGCACCGACGCATAATTTCACGGCGTAATCTTACACCAAAACTTTAACGCAAAGTAAACAAGACAACCATTTATACCAGTGTATTGAGAAATTTAATACCCTATTCTCTTTAATCAACTGTCAACATCATCTGTATCTAAGCTAAGCTTTAAGTCGGCTGTCGTGGAAGACATGGCTTAACGGAGCACACGAAAGCGTGTACAAGCTTGAATTCAAAGCCCCCGCTTTGGACACCGATCGAGGCCGCCCGCCTCGCGCGTTCCGACCGCTTCAACTCCGTCCAGCTCGTAACAGCAGAGCGTCAAAAATCTTTCGGCTTAACGCGTTCGGCCCCAGTGACACAACGTCTGTGACCTTTTAGTTCTTACTCCTGTGCCGGTGACACGTATTTGTGACTGCTGTGGGAGCGCTATGCCTAGCATAAGAGCTTAGTGGATCGCTTGCGGCTCCGGCAACGTTCCGCTAAGCCCTTACGCTATGCCAGTCTTTACAGTGCTTTCATTCTAGCATGGTGCGGGTGACACTTGATGCACGTTTCGTTTCACTCAAAAAAAGTTGCTGCTGTCTAAATAAATGGAAGTATATTTCAGTTGCAGCCTGAATATGACTGACGTAAAATATTTAAACATAAAGCTATCAGATTTTTATAATCAATTAATTAAATTCAAAGCACAATTAAATGAAAAAACGTAATATGCATGTAACGTAACACCAGAGACTCGTTTAGTGATGGGACCTAATGGATCTTGAGTTATATCGGTACTTATTAATTGGTAAGTAACGAATATCCTTGCAAACTCCGTTTAGCCTTACTTAAGTCGCAAATAATATTACAACCCAGAATTTCACTAATATCCTCAATAAAATTAGCGTAATAATCTGTTTAATGATGACATTAATTATGATTAAGATTTTAAATTATTAATTTTATCGACTCAAGTTTCGACACTTTGACTCTCTAGTCTTGTGATATTGACAGCTGTCACCCGCACCATGCTACAATGAAAGTACTGTAGGAGGTACGAATTATTTTGACACGACTTGCGTGTCACTGGCAAGGAGTAAGAACTAAAAAGTCACAGACGTTGTGTCACTGGCAACGGAATGTATTACGTCTGTGACACGTATACGTGTCGCTGGCATAGAAGTGACTGCTGCGGGATATGTGTAGGCATAGCGTGAGAGCTTAGTGGATCGCTGCCGGGGCCGAACGTGTTAAAAACATGAAGTCCGGTCGAGTGAGTTCTCTGTCCGCTCGATTGACCACTACAGACTCGTTGTCTTTACAGAGCCAATCATAGAGGAGATAATTCTAGGGATCATTCCACAGCAAATGCTCTTCAAAATTGTTATTACAGTACCCGGCCATAAAGATTGCACATCGGTCTTTGGAAAGAGACTCGGCTAATTTCGGCTTCGTAGAGCGTTGTCACACTACGTATGTGACGTTTGTCAGTCGTTGTACAGGTGCAATAGAGTACGGACGCGTTTAGATGATAATATATAATAAAGAGTTGTTGAAACCCCCCCAACTTTAAATTTGTACGATGGCATCTTTAGGAAAAAGAGGGAACTATCCTCTTTCTAGTAGTTGCAACAGCTCTCTATATGTCGATATCTCTCTCTCTCTCTCTCTATAGGTCTCTCTATAGGCCGCCAGTGTTCGGAAATCGTCGTAAGCACCCAATGAGGGCTATCGTTTTTTGTCTCACTAGATGGCGCACTGTTGCGTGAGGTTTTTAAGTATGGCTTTCAAAGTCTGTTATTACGGGCGTGAAAACAAAGTTTAGATTAAAATCATATTTAATACACCTTAAAACCGTACCATAAAAATATCGAGCATGCCACAGTGTTGCATAGTCCCCGTTTTGTTCGGAAAAAAGGGAGGACAAAGCTTTCCGAAAGACAAAACTGTCTCAAAACACAGACATTCATTGCCCCGGAACGCATATTTGCGCATTTCACAAAATTATTCTAATTATAAATAAACCCGCGCAGCTCACCCAAAAACTATGAGATTTGACATTTCGGAGACCTCACGCTACACTAGCGCCTCTAGTGGCGAATTCATTCGCGATAGCCCTCATTGTCTTTTTTCAAAGATCGATGTGTAATCTTCATCACCGGTTACTGTCAGTCTGTCACCAGCACCAATGATCTGACACAACAAGCGTACATAAATATCTGATACGACTCTATTTCTAGGGCCGGAAGGACGTGTCAGATAATTTTGCACGCTACGCTGTGGCAGATATTAATACTGGTGACTGTACTGTATTCACAATGATGCCGGAAGATACTCGGCAAAAAGCTCAAAGCAAATTTACCTTCTTTTCGCTTTAAACGCTCCGGTCTTTTTGTGACCTTTTAACCTGTGATGTAAAATTCGCTAGAACTCTCATATGAGGTTCATAGGAGAAATTCGTGTCTGTACCGTTGACCAGCAGTGGGTTCGATTCCCAGTGCTGGTCTTATTTTTCTGGTTTTCCAGTGCATCTATATTTCAGTTTGTATTTTCAATTTAGGTTTTACGGGATGACCGTAAAAGTAAAAATTTGGAATTGAAATAAAAAAAACAAAAAGATTCCAAAAAACCAATCTTAACAAGTGTAATGCTCAAATTTATCAGGAACTATAGACACTTGAAACGTGGTAAAGAAGAAAATGAAACATTCTCTTTTTGCTCTTCGCAGATACGATTACAATGTAATCTTGTTGCAGCATGACGGAAGGGTGGCGGTCGGAACGCTAGAGACGGAATGACCCATAGGCCGCGTACTGAGCAGCTATCCGCGCCGTCTCTTTCTCAAGCGTTACTTTGAAGAGGGACGGCACGGTTAAACCACGCGGCTAACCGCATATTGTGAATACCGTATTTACATGAGGGACTGGGTAATAATGGCAGATGAGCGACGCCGTGAAATGACTGTATGCGCATACAATAATATTTCTAAATTGTTTAGTGTTCGGGATGCTAAGGCCACGTACACACTGCGGCTAGTCTCTTTTAGCGCTGTCTCTTTCCCAAGCAATACTTTGAAGAGGGACGACACGGTAAAACCGCGTCATGGCTAGCCGCATATGCGAACACGGCCTAAGGACTTATCGGCGATTCAAGATACATAACAGTGAGATTCATGTAAAGAAAATGCTTTAAACTATGGTACTTCTATTTGTTTGCGCGTAATACTAAGACAGCGCAGTTAACTAAGCAAAGCTCAGAAAGAGATATTAAAGTGTAAACCCGTGTACATCTTCATTTCGGTGTTCTAAAAGTTGTCTCAAAAGTCTCATAAAATCTCGTGTCTGCGTCGTAAGTTATTCAAGGTCACAAAAATTAGTTTTTCGCTATTAAATATCTCGTTTTCTATAGCTCTAGTGACGTTAACATTCACAATAAAAATTGTGGAGCATGAAAATTGCGACAAATGTTTTAGAAATTGTAATTTAGTTCAAAACATTGTTTTTTTTCCCTCGCATTCAAAGTGAAAAGTAGAGTGTTTATCGCGAGACTAAACAACCGTAATGCCACTCGAACATCTCGTGTCACTATGGCTTGTTTTAGTCCCTTGTTGAACAATCTACTATTTTTCTAACCAGCGCATAGTACAGTCATCTCACGCGTCACATATACACATATATGTAAAATAATATGGATAGCAGAGTGACAAGCGCAGCAGTAACGAAACGGTTCGCCCATTTGTCATAGGCTGGCTGCCCTCGGGTTAAATATACAAACAAAACAAATGTATACATTATTAATATTGTATATAGAATACATATAAATAGCTTTTCGAGCGTTGTCACTCGTCAAGTTGGATAAGTCAAGGTTGATTAAGAGCACACCGGGCTAGGGCCAGGATATGTCTAGATCTAGAACATCTATATTGTATTTCGATCTAATTTATGAAAAGTGTAAAACAAAGACGCCATTCATCCGACCACAGACATTCAATGATGTGAAAACCTAGAACCTATTGCAAAATAATTAATCTGTTCAGTAAATCGATTAATTTATTAATTGAATAGATCAAAGTATCTTTTTCTATTTTATTACTTACAATACTTGATTTCATTCCAAAGACTGTTTATTAAATTATAAAAGCAGTAACAATTTTTTAATTTTAATTAAGGAAAGCAAATAAAAATCCATCCGCGCATTAATCGATTTTTAAAATGTCAAATTTTCCACCATCTCTACGCTAGTCTATGCTACTACAGATTATACACATGTGTCAATCAAGAAATAACGTCAGATTTTGACGAAGATTTTTCAAATGAAAAATTAATATTGAAATGAAGTGAATTTTCGAATTTAGTTCAACCTAGTGTATCGTATCCTCATTTCAGATAGTAACTGGTAGTTATCCCACCGAAAACTGGCTGATTATCAAACAAGTCGTCCACCTACCCACCGTGTCTCTGTCAACCTCGACACTGGCAGAATCATCAAAAAATTGATGGAGCCACTTTTCCTAAATTTGAATTGAATTGAAGTGAATTTTGGTGAAAAAAGTGATTAGACATCTAGTTAAAAGACACGAATTATAGATAAATGTGTTATTGATTCGATCCAGTGGGTGTTTATAAGAGAATTTTCATGAAATCGGTTTGTTTACACTTTTAATAAATTGGATAGGCATAACGTATATAGCATATTTTAGTTTACATGCTACAAGTCGATTATCAAGAGCTGACACGAAACGAATGAATTGAATGAGTCAATGAAAGTATCTGTGTGTCACCTATTTGAAACATTTTACCCAAATATGAAAATTACATCCATCAGTCATGTCATTTTCCTACAAAAATGTCTAAGTGACATTACTTTCGCGCAATCTACTCGTGCAAGCTCTTGCGAATCGCCCTGTACATGATTTGTACACAAATTGTAGTGAAAAAAAAACCCACAAATATTCAATAAAATTGGATGTCGCGAATGCCCCGGCCGTCACCACGTGTGCTGTCAATCAACCTTTAATTCCAATCATTTTCCGACAATATAGACAGCTCGGTTAAGTATCTGTTCGATACAGACCAGCTGGTGTTACCGTAAGGCACTGGTTCCACCGCCGGCGAGTAGCAAGAAGCGTTCTTAATATGAACATTTTATCGCTTTTGACTGCGAGCGACAAAATTTTCAACAACACTCTTGTCATATTAAATATAATGACCCGGATAACTCACGTCTTAAATCGAGTTTAGCTCGACATGTTTCGGGCTAATCCGTAGCCCTAGCTAAACTCGATTTAAGACGTGAGTTATCCGGTTCATTATATTTAATATGAGTGAGTCTCACGGTAGTTTCATGTTCAAAACACTCTTGTCGCTACTCGCCAGCGGTGTAACTAATAAATGGAGCTCACAGCCGAGTAAGAGCTTCTTGAGTGATGGAAAATGACTTGAAATGTCACTTGGTCGTTTGTATAGTTGTTAAATCCCCTTTTTTGTAAACTTAAGTGACATGCTATTTTTATGCTAAAGAGAAAAGGTAGAGAATTCCCTTCCAACAGATTAAATAAGGTCCTACGCTGGCTGACGCGGTGTGCACTGCGCGGGTGGCCGCCTGTCGAACTACAGTACGAGCAGCGCTAAAGGCTTGTTCGGACTAGGCTAGTATTTTAGTCTAGTAGCGAGTAATTTAGTAGCTAAACGTGTCTGAACACCAAATAATTAGTCGAGCAGATTAGTAAGTAATTTAGTCGAGTCAATCCATTTTATTCTATTTTTTTTAGTAGTTTAGTAGTGAGTAGCACCCCCACCACGCGTCCGTGCTTACTCGGCCGCCGGCTAAACAAGTCCGAACCTGTCGATTTACTCGAGTTCATTAGTTGGCGTGAAAATGTCGTTTCGCTGGAGCGAGGAAACCACTTTAATACTCGACTGTAATGCGAACGATTTTTAGGCAGTAGCGAATAGTTTAGCTACTAAATTACTCGCTACTAGACTAAAATACTAGCCTAGTCCGAACAAGCCTTAAAATGGATTGACTCGACTAAATTACTTACTAATCTGCTCGACTAATTATTTGGTGTTCAGACACGTTTAGCTACTAAATTACTCGCTACTAGACTAAAATACTAGCCTAGTCCGAACAAGCCTTAACTGCGCGTGTCGCTTGAGTAGTTTACCAGGGCCGGTGCCAAAATTAGAAGTTCGTATCTTGCCGCTAAAGGTGCAGCCGCATGCAGTCGCTCGTCGCTCGTTTGCAGCGATAAATCTGGTCACGTGACCCCATTTTGAATGTGATTATGAATTTGCCGCGACTCAAAAAAGTAGCGTCAAGTCGCTCGTGCAGCTGGCAGATGGCAGCTTACAGGAATGATCTTGGTCTTGGAAGATGATTTCTTAATCTGATTTTGTAGCAGTAGTGGCAGTGGTATAAATAAAATTAAAAGGAGTGAATAAAAAAATGAAGAGATTGGTTTTTTGGAATCTTTTTGTATTTTTTATTTCAATTCCAAATTTTTACTTTTACGATCATCACGTAAAATCTAAATTGTTTTTTTTTTCAATTTAGGTTTTACGGGATGACCGTGAAAGTAAAAATTTGGAATTGAAATAAAAAATACAAAAAGATTCCAAAAAAAACAATCTTAATTTGATTGCTTAATAACGATATCTCTTGTCCGGGTGAGCGGTTAGTTCCGATGGAATGCCCAAAGTTTCTCGATGAGGGCTACGGCATAGATGTCGCTAGTAAGTAGTCGCTACGGAATGCCGAGGACCTGGGTTCGATTTCCAGTGCTGGTCTTATTTTTCTGGTTTTTCTGTGCATCTATATTTCAGTTTGTATTTTCAAAATGAAGAGGTTTTTTCTTCCAGCGATGAAGCTCAGCTCTTTCAGCTTTATCGCTATATGTCACGTGAACAGATTTGACGCTGGGAACGAGCGTCGAGCGACTTGCACGAGGTCGCACCTTAATATTATTTAATACGACAGTGGGAGGGACGGTACGATACGAACTTCGGTTATTTCGTGGAAGCCCGCTGCACCCGCGCCGGCTAGCGTGGGCCCTGTTATATTTGGCTGGTAAGTGGGTGCCGGGAGCCCCGGCGTACCTTGGTCGTCGTGGCGGTGCCGCGAGGGGTGCGGGGCGGGGGCTTCGCTCCGGAACCCGTTGCGGGGCTCCGCGCGCGTCAGGCTCTGGCTGCGACCTTCGGATAGCCTGCGGGAGGATGCCGACAGTGCAGTCAATGGAGGCGATATACATTGAGTGAAATGTCTGGAATTTTAAACCCTAAACTTGGCAGCGTATCTAATAATATGCATAATTTTAGATCATCCTACTTCCTACTTAATATTATAAATTGAGTGAGTGAGTATGTTTGTTACTTCTTCACGCTGAAACGGCTGGACGGATTTGGATGAAATTTGGCGAATAGTTAGTTTATAACCTGGATTAAAACATAGGATACTTTTTATTTCGATATTCCCACAGGATAGGGATACAATCTTTAAATAACAACCGCTGGGCTTAGAATTATGAAATTTGGTATGTAGGTAGCTGGACGTCTCATATAACACATAGGCTACTTTTTATCCCGATGTTCCCACGGGATAGGTAGGGATAAAATCTCGAACTAATAAACGCTGGGCTCATGGTCATGAAAGTTGTTATGTAGGTAGTTGGACATCTGGAATAACACATACATAGGCTACTTTTATACCGATAATCCCACGGGATAGGGATAAAATCTAGAAACAACAACCGCTGGGTTTAGAGTCATGTAATTTGGCATGGCTGTTTTAATTTAACGTCAATAAAAACCACGAAGTAATTTTAGGGAATTCCCATGAGAATTTAATAAAATCCCGGAATTTAAATTCAACTGCTGTAGGTATCTAATAATTTACGCGCGCGAAGCCGCCGGTAAACGCTAGTCTTTTTATATATATTTTTCAAGTTAGTTTTGTTAGCACTACAAGAATCCAACGAGGCTTGAGTTGAGTACATCTGACTCAACTTGCCAAGTTAAGGGTTCAAAGTCAAAGTCAAAATATCTGTATTCAACTTAGGCTATAACAAGCACTTATGTATGAATGTCAAAAAAAAGTCTACCACCGGTTGATAAAAACCTCTGTTGACAACAATACGGAAAGAAACTCAACGATGTATATATAGCGACTCATCATCCCAGCCTATATACGTCCCGCTGCTGGGAACAGGCCTCCTCTCAGAACAAGAGGGCTTGGGCCATAGTTCCCACGCGGGCCCAGCGCGGATTGGGAACTTCACACACACCATTGAATTGCTTTGCAGACTTGTGCAGGTTTCCCCACGATGTTTTCCTTCACCGCAAAGCTCGTGGTAAATTTCAAATGTAATTCCGCACATGAATTTGGAAAAACTCAAGAGGTGCGAGCCGGTGTTTGAACCCACGACCCTCCGCTTGAGAGGCAATAGGTCAAACCACTAGGCCACCACGGCTTGCTAACACAATATATATATATATATATATTAGTAATATAGCGACTACTACATTACTAATATATATTTCCTAAAATTCCCATTGTTTTTCACGCCAACGCGGACCCCGGTCTGGATCACTTCGGGAACCTCCGATCTAATGGTGTACGCGTGGGAATCGAATCGCGGTGTCATCTCGGCCCCCTGCGCAGCAGGGGGGCGGGGATGCTGTGTCGGGGTTGTTTCCCCTTTCAGCGGCTTCATACGCCGGCCACAAATATGGCCGGGTCGCTGGGGCGTGGTGGCCTTGCGGCCTCAATGCGGTGTCACGTCCGGTGTGTGGCCTCCCAGGGGATTATCCTCAGCGAGCTGGTCGCTCTGTTCATACAGATCGGCCAGCCGTCTCAGGATAATCGGGACGGGGTCCTGTCCCTCCTGGTAGGCCTGGAGCAGCTCCTGGAGAACCTGGGTCAGCTCCTGTCGGCTTCCGCTGCCGGTTTCGCCCTCCCCTTTGCAGGGGCGGCTACCTCCGGTTGCGGGCCGATTGTCGGCGCGGCGCGGGGTTGTGCCGTTGTGATCGGCTGCTTCTTACGCGGCTCTGGGGCGGAGGCGTGGGAAGCCCCGGCTAAAGTCTAGTAGTGATAAAAAGACAGGGGCTCACCTGGAGTACCTGTCGTTGAGCAAAAGCGGGGAGGGGGGGTGGGGGTGCAGCCGCTCGTGCAGCGCCGGCGGCTCCGCGTCCACGCCATTAGCTGGAACAATAACAATAAAGAAATAACAAAAAAGTAAAACCGACTCCAAAAAAATAAAAAAATAACAAAAAATGGAACCGACCACAATACCCTTGAAAATATTTTTCTAGGTAAGTAGGTACGTACTAGCTCGAAGTCGGTGCCTCAGCACGACCCAGCAGGAGTGGGACAATTCACAATAGTCGTCTACCTCACCTACATACTATGGGTTTCAATCCCTCCTGCTGGGTCGTGCTGAGTCACCGACTTCGAGCTAGTACGTACCTACTTACCTAGAAAAATATTTTCAAGGGTTTTGTAGTCGGTTCCATTTTTTGTTATTTTTTTGGAGTCGGTTTTACTTTTTTGTTAAAATTTTTCTTTATTTCTCACTTTTTAGTGATTCGTAGCCAAAGAACATCTCACAACGATTCCATTAAGCCCAAACACGACTAAGTTACGTTGTTTTATAACAGAGTTCCGTTGCCTACCTTCTGGCTTCAGCATCAGATCAGTTCGAAAGAACCATTAACTTAAAGCTTCTTCTTAGTCGCTTATCTAGGTAAGTATATTAATCATGATAATTTAAATTTAACCCGTGAAATACTTGTTATTGATAGTAGTAGTTCCGTTGGTCAAATCTGGTCTTCATCATCAGTTCCACTTCACCAAATTATGATTTGCAAGAGCAAATGCACGAGTTACTGCTAAATATATCCAAATTACCATAGGTGTCCCTACAATATTTGAAGAGTTCCCTCGATTTCCTTAAGATTCGATCATCAGATCCTAATTTGCTGCTTATGGGACCTAATTGAAAGCATTCCTTGACGAACTCAAAAAAACTTTTTCAAATCGGTTCATAAATGACGGAGTTCTGAGGTAACAAACATTAAAAAAAAAATACAACCGAATTGATAACCTCCTCCTTTTTTTTGAAGTCGGTTAATAAATAGTCACTACTTTGGAAAAATCTCGCATCTAAAATCACTTTTTTTTTATTCGACTGGATGGCAAACGAGCATGTGGGTCTCCTGATGGTAAGAGATCACCACCGCCCATAAACATCACCAAGGGTATTGCAGATGCGTTGCCATCCTAGAGGCCTAAGATGGGATACCTCAAGTGCCAGTAATTTCACCGGCTGTCTTACTCTCCACGCCGAAACACAACAGTGCAAGCACTGCTGCTTCACGGCAGGATTAGCGAGCAAGATGGTGGTAGCAATCCGGGCGGACCTTGCACAAGGTCCTACCACCTGCAAAATTGCATTGCCTGTTGCTATGGTCACCTGATTATGTTAAGCAGGTTGACAGGTTGACGCAGTATGTCATACTCAATCGGTTCTTTAATTGTATAATATAGTTTTTAAGTATTTTATTTGTAATTATATTTTTATGAAAAAATGACTTTCTGCCAAGTTTCTTGCGGCGCATTCTTCTTGGCAATGATGGTCGTTCCGAAAGCGCTGGTAGTTTAAAAAAATGACGTGTAAAAGTGCCCATTGCGGCCTATTTACTGAATAAATCATTTGAATTTGAATTTTGAATTTTGAATTTGGTAAAGCAGATTAGCGCTCATACTGAGCAAAGGAAAATAGATGTTAGGGTGACGAACCTTTTTTTCTCAAAAATGTCCGTAAAAGTTGACATTATTCTTTACATATCGGAAGGTGAAGTGCATAGTTTATGGTCAGCGAAAAATTAAAAAGTTGAAAAGATTGCAGGCGCGCTAGCTCGACAATAATGAATTAGCGCGCCTGCAATCAGTCACAATTTTTTTTTTTAATTAAAAAGGCCGTGGACACAAGTCGTATACAGCCAAGTCTAATGGCCGGTATCAGATATTTTGTTGGAACTTCGGACTTTTTCAATTGGGCCTGAAACAGCTTGTGGTGTTTTCGGTGGAAAAATACACCTGCAGTTTATTTTTAATGAAAAAAAGGCGGGAAAGTATAAGAAAAATATTAGAATAAAATTAAATGTTATAATATATTTTGAGAAAAAGTGTATTCTATTTCAGAATTATTCACCATTTTTGAGAAAAGCTTTATATTAGTCTCGGCTGGAATAGCAATTGCTGGCTTCTTATTACTTAAACGGACTCGCAAGCTCGTCCGTTTAATACTCATACTCAGCCAGCAATTGCCTACTTCCAGGCCACGACAATAATCTACTATTTACTCCGACTGTACGTACCTTCGTGGCCGAGCATGGGGTGCGGCCGGCCGGTCCGCGGCGGCGGCTCCGGGGAGCGCCCGTTGCTGTGCTCTCTGCTCAGGCTGGAACAGAACACGGGACCTTGTTTGTTTCACGCGCTCATGCTGTTAATAACAGGCAACTTTATACTTAATAAGTGTTTATTTCGTGTGATTTTGTTGCCATGTTACAAAATTAAAACATAGATCGTCCTCGTCAAACTAAACATTAGTTCAGCGACATTTATAAATAAACGAATCTTTGAATTTTCCCTTTTTTCATACAAATTAAATACTGCTGTCAATGTACGCCATCCTAGAACACAACTGACGTCGCCTGTCACGCTACAAACATCAAGCATTTTGCTTTACATTGCTTCTTCGAATAAATAATTTATTGAGTCAGGCGTTACTTTGCGGAGGTCCATATCAATGAACTAAAATAATTTCCTTGCTCACCCGCGACCTTACGATAGCTAAGCTTATGCAAAATATGCGTGTTCATGCAGTTCCTCCACCTCCACACTGTAAGAACACACACAAATCACACAAACCCATCTATCACCACCACCACACTACACTGACGCGTTTCGAACTCAACCAGAGCTCATCTTCAGAGTGACACAACCGTACACCATACTACCAGTTGTTAGTTGTTGTGTATTTTGCATAAGCTTAGCTATCGTAAGGTCGCGGGTGAGCAAGGAAATTATTTTAGTTCTTCGAATAAACTTAAGTGTAATAAAAAATTAAAAAAAAACTATTTATTTTTAAAAGTCGCTGAACGAATGTTGTTCAGTTTGACGAGTATGTTCTATGTTTTCGTTATTTGCTCATATAACAGGGCACACCCGGTATATTGCAAAAGCAAGGTCGAATATTTGTGTATTTATGTGGCCGCTATATGCACTACGCCTGGAAAAGGGTTAATATTGTCAATTCAAAAATTCGTTTAGCATTTCCTTAAAACAGCTGCGATGTGTAAAACTTTTAATTAAAATGTGAGTAACTTTGGTGATTTAACATTAATTTTGATATCTGATTTTGTGATCAACTGATCACATAATTTACAAACATACATCATATTATGTTGTGATCATGGTATGATGTTAAATATACATCATATAATTCAGATTGTTTTTTTGGAATCTTTTTGTATTTTTTATTTCAATTCCATTTTTTTTCCAAATTTGTCCAGCAGTGGTGTAGCGGTATAGCACGCGGCACGGAATGCCGAGGACCCCAGTGCTGGTCTTATATTTCTGGTTTTTCTGTGCATCTATATTTCAGTTTGTATTTTCAATCTCATCATCCCAGCCTATATACGTCCCGCAGGCCTCCTCTCAGAGTGAGAGGGCTTGGGTCAAAGTTCCCAGGCGGGCCCAGTGCGCATCGGGCATATCAACATCATATTACATTGAACTAATCTCACAATAGCAAAGGCTTATAATAATAATACAAACGGACAATAATACATTAAAATTGGTCAAAAGTAACGCTCTCAAATTCGCATCTGCTAAGCTTAATCACCGTATCATACCATGACCGTAACACCAACGTGGCAGGTAAAAATATACAGCCTTATTCATAAAAAGTTAGAGCCTCCTTGAAGGCTCCTTGAAGGCCCGATGCTAAAAAACATGATTCATAAACGTCTGTTAGCGCTAATCAGTCAAAGCTCTGCTAAAGTTAGAGGACCGTAGACCCTCCTTTATCTCCCTGCTAAGTCACAAAATGGCCGCCACAAGTTTGAACAGCTGACTTTGACAAGAGCAAAAAACCATACCGAAGATATTTAAAGTGAAGGCAGGGTTACGCAAAGATTAAAAAAAAAAACAGGAAAAGTGGCTCATACAACTCTTCACGCCGAGCATTAAGGAACTTGAACAAAAAAATCTAAATATAATTAAAGAGCAACCAGCACAGACAATGGCGTGGTTTTTTAATTATCAAATTTAAAAAAAATGCATTTGGAATAAAACGCTTAGGAAAGCCTTGAACAGAAAAGTTGCACTTAGCTCCCTCTCGTCAGCTAAGCTGAAACTAAAACACTAATGTAAAAGCAGTTTAAGCAGCAGGAGGCGCTACTTGCACGCGACGTCACGAGCAAGTATTTCTTTCTCTGTCTAATCTTGAATTTCAAACAACAAAATATGTTAAAGTAGCTTAAAAGTTGTGTTTCTGTTCGATACACAACAAGCTTTAATGTACATAATAACCAACAAAGAGTTGGAAACCCCGCGACTTTGTCACTTCAAAGTTCAATATCTCAAAAACTGCTGAACCGATTTTGAGAAAAAATCGCTAGAAAACCTGCTTTCAATTAAAAAAAAAACGCATTCAAATCGGTCCAAACGTTCAAGAGCTACGGTGCCACAGGCAGACACACATAGCGGTCAAACTTATAACACCCCTCTTTTTGCGTCCGGGGTTAAAAATAAATAATAATCAAATATACCATATTATTAAACATTCGCTTTGCTTACAAAACTAAATCATTTCTAAACAAATACATCAAGTCATCATCACCCGTCCACCCAGCCTGTATACGTCCCACTGCTGGGCACAGGCCTCCTCTCAGAATGAGAGTGATTGGAGCGTAGTTAGCAGTGCGGATAGGGAACTTCACACACACCATTGCATTACTTCGCAGGGTTCCTCACAATGTTTTCCTTCGCCGTAAAGCTCGGGGCATATTGTGGTATATGTAATTTCGCACTTGCATTTCGAAAACTAAATACGATCCTCGATCGATAGCGATCCTCTACTTGAGAGCGTGCTGGTTCATATACTAGTGTACATAAAACTATATGAACGTCTTCTATCTACATTGATAATATTTTTTATGTCTATTCATTATTCACAAACAAACAAACGTATAAAGGAGCAACCACAACGCTGCTTAAAATACGCAAACGGTATTTGACTATTTTGTATATTTTTTATAAATTAAAACTACACAATGCCTGTTATCGAATAGAAAAACAATTTTTAAGCTACCTTTACAAATAACAAAGTTATAAAGGTTTGAAATTCAAGATTAGACAGAGAATGACATACTGGCATGTGACGTCACACGCCAGTACCGCCATACTTGCTGCATAGAGAAAAGCGTTTGAGTAAGAGACAGGTATATAGATTTTTCAAAAAATCACAATAAATCCAATTTTCAACCGATTTAAGTTTTCTCTTCTCTAAACACTATCTGTATATCTATATTTTCATAATAATATTAAGATATGGCAAAATCTGGACTTGTCAAATACCGTATTGCAGTGACGTGCCGTAAACGTCACGACTTTTGTTCGGTAAGGACCTGACCTCGACGTGACGTTTACGGCACGTTACTGCGATTCCGCACCGTTTGCGTACTTTGAGCATCGGCGTGGCCACACCTTAAGAGCGTTTATACCTGCTGAGCTGGCAACGTTGCATTTTTGTTAGTTTTTCTCGATTATTCCATAAAAAAATTAATGAACACAAAAAATTTGGTCTGTTAAAACTGTTCATAATACATAAGTTAATGTCTACTGTAATAATTATTCGTGATAGACTTTTATTTTCTTTAAAAACCGTTTGTTCGTTTTTTTTTACATAAGTATTTGGAGTAGACACATTAACTTATATAAATTAAGAACAGTTGTATCAGACCACATTTTTAATTTTCATTCAATTTTTATGGAACAATCGAGAAAAACTAACAAAAATGCAACGTTGCCAGCTCAGCAGGTATAAACGGTCTTAATAGACTTATTGTTAACACACGTGTTAATTACCAGAGCAAAGCAATACTTAGATATCAGCATGTGTGCATTAAAAAGCAAGTTTACTTAACAAAATCAATAAATAAAATCACTGCGTCAAAAGAGTTAATGCAATTAGCAACCAAGAAATATTACTACAAAAGCATGCAATATGATCAGAAAATAACAATATCAAGTCAGCTTCTTACCAAAAACATACCAATTCTATTGCGAAATATTAAATCACATTTTTTTTTACTTCGCTATGGACTGAGGCAAATTTACTATAGACATTGTGCGCAGGCGGCGGTTCACGAAAAAAAAAAACAATCGCATGGCAACCAAACACTAATCACAAACCATTTCAGCTGAGCAGTTATGTCAATGAGGGCTATCGCGTATGAATTCGCCGCTAGAGGCGCTAGTGTAGCGAGCGGTTTTTGGGTGAGCCACGCGGGTTTATTTATAATTGGAATAATTTTGTGATTATTTTGCACTATCTGAAATTAATAAGGGCAAATATGCGTAACGGGGCAATGAATGTCTGTATTTTGGGACAGTTTTGTCCTTCGGAAACCTTTGTCCTCCCTTTTTACTGAACAAAACGGGATTACGCAACACTGTGTGATGCTCGATATTTTTATGGTACGGTTTTAAGGTGTATTAAATATGATTTTAATCTAAAATGGGTGAATCAACTATTATACCGACACTTTGCTGTGTGAACCTTGTATGGAATTTAATACTGTCGACTTGATACATAATAATCAATCTAATATGAATTAAATATTACGAGATAAGTGGGCATTACTATAGACAAATGATATTGTACAAAATAAAAATTTCAAATGAAAAAAAACCGTGTGCAAATCGGTACACCCGTTTAAGAACTACGGTACCACAGACAGACACACACACAGACACACATAGCGGTTAAACTTATAACACCCCTCTTTTTGCGTCGGGGGTTAAAAATACACATACTGAGGAACTTTGTGAATGTAATTTATGTCTTGATAGCTTTATGTGTTGTGATTGTCCTAATGGGTTCACTTTACATTCATGTATCGACAAATGTTGAGTGAAAACCTTTTTTGGAATAACCTCAACAATAAATTCACAATACCTACCTTTATTTCTTAGACAGTCTATGTAAATCCTGCTATTATTAAAAATGCGAAAGTTTGTGAGTGAGTGAGAATGTTTGTTACTCCTTTACGCTGAAACGGGAGGACCAATTTGAATGAAATTTGCCAAAAAGTTAGTTTACAATCTGGATTAAAACATAGGATAATTTTTATCCCGATATTCCTACGGGATGGGGATAAAATCTCGAAATAACAACCGCTGGGCTTAGTCATGAAATTTGCTATGCAGGTAGCTGGACCTCTGAAATAACACATAGGCTACTTTTTATCCCGATATTCCCACGGGATAGGATTTAGAGTTTTGAAATTTTAAACAGTTTTTCCTAACACAACCTCAATTAAGATCACGATATACATTTTGGGAATTTCAGTGGGTAATTTTGTAAAATCGCGGAAATTCAATTGTAACTAGCAGACCGAATAGTTTACGCGTGCCAAGCCGCAGGTCACCTCTAGGACTGTAATATTGATGTGATGTTTTTCAAAATAAATCATTAATTAATTAGTATACATTGGACATTCGCTTCGCATTATTCATCATCATCATCATCATCATCCCAGCCTATATACGTCCCACTGCTGGGCACAGGCCTCCTCTCAGAACAAGAGGGCTTGGGCCATAGTTCCCACGCGGGCCCAGTGCGGATTGGGAACTTCGCACGCACCATTGAATCGCTTCGCAGGTTTGTGCAGGTTTCCTCACGGTGTTTCCTTCACCGCAAAGCTCGTGGTAAATTTCAAATGTAATTCCGCACATGAATTTCGAAAAACTCAGAGGTGCGAGCCGGGGTTCGAACCCACGACCCTCTGCTTGAGAGGCGATAGGTCAAACCACTAGGCCACCACGGCTTATTCGCATTATTACACACTTATAATATAAATAAATTGACATTCGCTTGGCGCGTTAAGCAAGCACGTGATCACAGATATAGATTACACTAGATTACGCAAATGCATCTACTTCGCGTGTCCGAACCCCGACCAACGCCGAGGTTGGCCCCATACAAAGACTGACCGCTGTCTAATCATGACTAGTGACCGACTCGAGTCCCACGGCGCGGGCGGGCGGCGCATTTGAATCGATTTTGCGCGGACATCGGGGAATTCACATCGCTAATTCGCTCTTGAGACGTCACAGTAGATATAAAAAGGTGACACGGTTGGTTTTCATACAGATTGAGGTGTTTGCTTTATCTAGTGTAATCTATATCTGTGTGCATATTCTAAATTTTTCCCAACTCAAAGAAGTGTAAACAACAAAATATGAACACAATATACAATCGTTACTGGTGTTATTCTTTAACTTGGAACATAAACCAAAATGCAAACTGTGCCACGAATAAACATACTTTATATCCTACTAATATTAAACGTGAAAGTTTGTGAGTGAGTGTGTGGGTGAGTGAGTATGTTTGTTACTTCTTCACGCTGCAACGGCTGGACGGATTCGGATGAAATTTGGCAAAAAGTTAGTTTATAACCTGGATTAAAACAAAGGATACTTTTTATCCTGAAATTCCCACGGGATAGGGATAACATCTCTTAATAACAACCGCTGGGCTTAGTCATGAAATTTGGTATGTAGGTAGCTGGACGTCTGGAATAACATATAGGCTACTTTTTATCCCAATGTTCCAACGGGATAGGGATAAAATCTCGAAATAACCACCGCTGGGCTTAGAGTCATGAAATTTGGCATGGGTGTTTTAATTTAACGTCAATGAAAACCACGATGTAATTTTAGGGGATTCCCACGAGAATTTAATAAAATCCCGGAATAATTCAACTGCTGTATCTAATGATTTACGCGTGCGAAGCCGCGGGTAAACGCTAGTAAATAATAAAAATCTTATAAATGCATTAAAACATTCAAGAATTGTGGAAAAACATTCGCATTTTTCACATTCGCCTCAAACGGGGATAGAACCCGAGACGCCAAGCTTCGCAGTCTGTATATCTAATGCTACCTCGCACCGCATTAACGCACGTCTCTCCCCAAAGTATTGCATGAGAAAGAGACAGCGCTAAACCCAGCTATCTGGTCCCTTTACCACAAACATAAAAAGCGCTCCAATACATAATTGTCACTTTAATGTACGAGAAAATTAACAACTATTTAAATTTAATAAATAACACGCAATATATACAATAATTAATAAAAATATAACTAAAACTAACTCACTCTAATCCTAAAAATCTACACATGTAATTTTTGTGTTACGGCCAGCCAACTAAGTGGTCTATCAATTTTTAATCAAGTTCCCATCAAACGAATATGTCGCTAAAGTCGAACTTTCAAGTTGACAGACACGTCTATTGGCATTATTGTTTTGTGACATGCAAACGATTATCAACTTTAGGGTGGACCACATGTATTCTCGTGGTACAGTCGCTATCAAATATTTCAGAGCGGACAAGGTGATCAAAAATATCGGAGCATGAACTCAAACGCCTTGACAATAGGGTGCATGTTCGAATATTTTTGACTACCTTGGTCGCTCCGAAACCCGCAGGGCTACTACGAAACTCGAAGTTCGTGTCGTGCGGTCCCTCTGACACTTGTACTATTTAATACGAGAGCGAGAGGGACGGTACTATACGAACTTCGAGTTTCGTAGTAGCCCTGCCGATGGCGACTGTACAGGAAGTAGGTGGTTGTGAGTAGGGTTGTAACGGAACTTCGCCTCCGCCTCCGTTACTGCGGAAGTTCCGCAAGAAATCGTATCTTCGCCTCCGCCTCCGCAATATTTTTGCGGAGTTATAACGGAGGTTTATTTCTCATTAACTATCTCGGCGCGCAGCGGGAACGCGATCGGGGTGGGGGCGGGCGTACGTCAAATAACACACGACAAGGAATCAACCTGTCTTGTTACTTGGACGTACGAAATTGTAATGTATATGTTTGATTGAACCGACGATTTTTTCAAGTGATTTTGTACAAAGTAATGTTGAAAATAGCCTGAATGGGTTCGAGAAAAGTATGATACGGCCGTGCCTTTGGTTTTGTTTTGCTCGACTTGGTCGATTGTTTATTTAAGTCACATGCACAATGACGCCGAAAACAAGTGAGATTTGGCAGTTTTTTTAGAAATTAAAGAGATTTTTGAGTTGAATGAAGCACTTAACCTCCGCATCCGCCTCCGTTAACCTCCGCATCCGTTTCCGCCTCCGCTAACAAGGCCTCCGTTACAACCCTAGTTGTGAGTTGCTTTTAGTTACCTTCTGTGCCGCGGCGTGGCGTGCAGATCGACGCGTGACCGCCGCTGCTGGCTTTGATGGTAGAACCTCTGCAGGACAATGGGACTAGTGTTGCCAGAGCTCTGGAACGGAACGCATTTTTTTTTAAATTTATTTCATGACCGTGGATTCGAAGTCCTTCAGTCGTAATAATAGAGATAACATAAAATTCACAAATTTTGAACAGAGACTAAATTAACTAGAAAAGTTGGAGTTACATAAGAAATTAATTATCATATACACATCAAAGTCAAAGTCAAAATATCTTTATTCAATTTAGGCTATAACAAGCACTTATGAATGTCAAAAAAAATCTACCACCGGTTCGGAAAAACCTCTGCTGAGAAGAATCCGGCAAGAAACTCAATCAAGGTATATTTTTTTTTTAAAACAGATTTACATTATTATTAAATGATATGTATACATCACAAGTATTTAACACAACTTTATTTTTAACACAGTAGGTTCGCTATTTGAAGGGATCGCTAATGCGGATCGGAATTATTTCCAAATATCCCTGTCCATGATATAATCATTAACTCTATGATACGCCTCATATTATATACTACATCATATAGTTACTTATTATATTAACAATGGAATTTCCGACATGCATCACTGGTATTGCCTGTGGCAAAATGCTAAACAGCTGCTACGAATATAGTGCATAATGTATATCCACCGGAAAAGGATCTCAATCGGAAAACGACGGCACCCAAAGCGTCGCAATGAGGGCTGTCGCGTATGAATTCGCCGCTAGAGGCGCTAGTGTAGCGTGAGGTCTGCGAAATGTCAAATCTCATAGTTTTTGGGCGAGCTACGCGGGTTTATTTATAATTAGAATAATTTTGTGAATATTTTGCAATATCTGAAATTAATTATGGCAAATATGCGTTCCGGGGCAATGAATGTCTGTGTTTTGAGACAGTTTTGTCTTTCGGAAACCTTTGTCCTCCCTTTTTTCCGAACAAAACGGGGACTATGCAACACCGTGGCATGCTCGATATTTTTATGGTACGGTTTTAAGGTGTATTTAATATGATTTTAATCTAAACTTTGTTTTCACGCCCGTAATAACAGACTTTGAAAGCCATACTCAAAAACCTCACGCAACAGTGCGCCATCTAGTGAGACAAAAAACGATAGCCCTCATTGGGCATGTTAGGCGAAGCTCTGCGCAGGGGGCGACACTAGCGCAAACCCATGACAACGTCAGTTCTCTTTATATTTTGTCGCCATGACAGATCATGACCAAATAGTGTTATATTATATTTATTAGTAACAAAATAACACGATATTTACATCGATAGTAAGGATAGAGCTATATTTCCAAAAAATTAATTGAAACAATATGTTATTATGGCATTTTAGATACTCAAAACACTGTTTAACGGTTTTGTGATAGTGCTGCACTCTTACGGCAGAAAATTGCAGTAATATTCCCTATTATAGTGTGATATGTGACGTTGACGCGATTTATTTTTGCCCTTACAAAAAAACCCTCACATACCTTTTTAACAAGTTCTTTAGGGTTTCGGAGCCAAAATGGCAAAAACGGAACCCTTATAGTTTCGCCATGTCTGTCTGTCTGTCTGTCCGCGGCTTTGCTCAGGGACTATCAATGCTAGAAAGCTGTTATTTTGCACGAATATGCATGTAAGCTATGCCGACAAAATGGTACAGTAAAAATTTCACAAAAAAATTTTTTAGTGTACCTCCCATCCCATAGATGTAAGTCGCATATCAAAGAGGTCAAATGTTACAGAATAATGTTGCAAGGCGATAACAAGCGAAGAGTCGATTCGATAACATCGATAACTGGAATAGTTCAATCCCTTTGATGTTTGATTTTTTCTATGAGAAATTCCGCTACTTGTTTATAATCTGTGGTGTTACCGCGGGTGACGCCCTCCAGCGGTTGTCGGCGGAGACGCGGCGCACGGGCGGCGGCGGCGGCGACGCGCAGGCGTCTATCGTCCTGCGACAAACGAGACGGTTACAAGGGAGCGGAACTTTGCCGCCGGTGACGTTTTAGTTATTTGGGTCAATCAACTATTTTACCGACACTTTGGGCGTCTCCTGCGTTACCAACATTGTCTCCTGCGTTACCAAAAAATCGTACTTCCAACAAGATATTTCACGGTTTAATAGGTTGGACTTGCGTAGGATGGCATGTATTCATGTACACCATCTATTAAATTACAGAAAAAACATGTTCACTTACAAAAATCTGCAATTGTTTGAAAAATGTCGCGGACAGATTAGTGTCGGTAAAAAAGTTGATTGGCCCATTTATGTGACTGATACATAATGAAAGGCATTAAAACACGAGCGAGGTTTTATATAACGAGCGATAGCGAGTTGTATAATATTTTATGAGTGAATTATGAACAGACACATACATAACTTTATCTACATGCATATCATAAGTTTTCTACAATATGTACAGATATACCTGCATTTTCGAATTAGTTTTAGGGGCTGTTTCACCATCCATTGATTAGTGTTAACTGACGGTTAAATGTGATGCCGTCTCCGTCTATTCGGACAAAACAAATAGAGACGGCATCACATTTAACCGTCACTTAACACTAATCAATAAGCCGTAATAACTAAGCCGTGGTGGCCTAGTGGTTTGACCTATCGCCTCTCAAACAGAGGGTCGTGGGTTCAAACCCCGGCTCGCACCTCTGAGTTTTTCGAAATTCATGTGCGGAATTACATTTGAAATTTACCGGTGAAGGAAAACATCGTGAGGAAACCTGCACAAACCTGCGAAGAAATTCAATGGTGCGTGTGAAGTTCCCAATCCGCACTGGGCCCGCGTGGGAACTATGGCCCAAGCCCTCTTGTTCTGAGAGGAGGCCCGTGCCCAGCAGTGGGACGTATATAGGCTGGGATGATGATGATGATGAACACTAATCAATGGATGGTGAAACAGCCCCTTAGAGTTTTAATAAATGACTGACTGTGACAGTTATCATCATCATCATCCCAGCCTATATACGTCCCACTGCTGCTCTCAGAACAAGAGGGCTTGGGCCATAGTACCCACGCGGGCCCAGTGCGGATTGGGAACTTCACACGCATCATTGAATTTACAACTATAGTTTTTATAATTCATAAACAATCATTTCATAGACTTCAGTCAATTATGATTCTCAAATCGATTGTAATATTCGCGATTCAAAGAATGTATTGAACAATAATTTTGTTATTTAATGAAATAACAGTAGTTCATTTGGCTGTTCCTAGGAACTATAGCGTTTCTTTACGCACTAAATACTTCACCAGAGATGAAGGAAGAACATCGCTTATTTCTTTGCCCTTGTTCCTTTGCTTCCTCACGATGCTTTCCTTCCCCGTTAACCTCGTGGTAAATTTCAAATGTAATTTCGCACAAGAATTTCCGAAAAGCTCAGAGGTGCGGGCCGGGGTTTGAACCCACGCACCTCTGCTCGAGAGGCGACAGTTTAAACCACTAGGCGACCACGGCTTTTTCTTCCACGCTCACTTCCACAGGTGCCAGCGACGCACATGTGCGTTCAAAATGTATGAATAATTATGAAGCGGCACTGGGCGAAGTTCCGAAAACGCACATATGCGTCGGTGGCAGTGAATGCGTTACCCTCGTGCGGCCCAATGTGCAATAGAACATATATGACAGTGTAACAAAGTATAATCTTTTGTTTTTCTATTGTTTGACTTTATTCTCGAAACAATTAGATTCTAAATTGAAAATACAAACTGAAATATAGATGCACAGTAAAAACCAGAAAAATAAGACCAGCACTGGGAATCGAACCCGGGTCACGGTATTCCGTACCGCGTGCTATACCGCTACACCACTGCTGGTCCATCAGTGACCGTAAAAGTAAAAATTTGGAATTGAAATAAAAAATACAAAAAGATTCCAAAAAACCAATCTTAATTAGATTCTAAGGCACTTGTCCCACCGCCGACGATGAGCGAGAAGCGAGCAGAGCGAGTAACTAGAAACGAGTGGGCGAGCAGCGAGAAGCGAGTGTAGTTTTGTCGCTCGGCTGTAAGCGAGTGTTCGCGTGCGACGGGCGATTACTCGCTCCACTCGACTCGCTCGTGCGGGGCGGCCGCCAAGCTGACATCGCTGAGCGAGTATCTATAGCTCAGCGAGTTTTATAGCTCTTGTCGCTGCGACAAAAGATGTAAGAGCGAGTTCTCGCCGACAGTGTGAACCGCCAGCGATCAACTATTAATATATGTCTCTTTTACTCACACAGGATCTTATATCTTTTGTTCGTTTCTTGAGCGAGAAAATAGTCGATAGCCAATCGTGTCCTCGCTGGCGGTGAGACAAGTGCCTAATTGCTTTATCATATTTTTTTTTCAAAATAATCATATGTTGGGCTTCAGGAGGTTGACGAGACAGAACAACAAACTATATAATCTACTTCTTGGTAGGGTAGGTAACATTAATTGATAATATTGTAATTTTTTGTCGTTTTATTTTTAATATATGGATCTTCTTTTTTTTTTACTTCACTGTTTTATTGTGTTTTTTAATGTTTGATGATTGGATGGTCTCAAAGGAAGACCAGCGCCGTTCGCAAGACCGGCAGATTGCTGATTTGGGACCATTTCGTGACATGCATAACTTATTTTTTTTTCTCTTTTTATTTCTTTTATCCATTGTTCTCATGTTTGTCACGAATAAATATTTTCTTTCTTTCTTTCTTTCTTTCTATAAACAGTTGAGTGAGCCAAAGGCGGGTCGTTACCTGCGGCGCGGGTACGGCGAGTGGTTCGCGAAGTCGGCCTCCAGGCTGGCGGGCTGCGAGCTGCTGCCGCCGGCGTGCGGCCCCGCCGTCGCCCACCACGCCCTACGACAGATGGAATAATAAATAAATAATAAATATCATGGGACACTTGACACCAATTGACCTAGTCCCAAACTAAGCAAAGCTTGTACCATGGATACTAGGCAACGGATAAACATACTTATATAGATAAATACATACTTAAATACATATTAAACATCCAAGACCCGAGAACAAACATTCGTGTTATTCACACAAATATCTGCCCCGGCCGGGATTCGAACCCAGGACCTCAAGCTTCGTAGTCAGGTTCTCTAACCACTTAGCCATCCGGTCGTCAAGAACAAAAAAACATTAAATTTAAAAAATCAAAAAACCCGACTGCTTTAAAAACGAAAAGGAAGAAAATAAGTCTAGTGGTCTAGAACTCTGTCAAGAAGCTCATTTAAGGTTCAACAGTCGGGACCCATTACCAAGATTTTTTGAGCTGGTTACGATTTGAATGGGTCCCGACTGTTGAACCTTAAATGAGCTTCTTGACAGAATTCTAGACCACGAGACTTATTTTCATCCTTTTCGTTTTTAAAGCAGTCGGGTTTATGATTTTTTTAATTGAATGTTCTATATTTTACACTTTTTTGATATTTTTGTTAAAATAGTAGATTAAAAATATTATAAACCATATATATTTAGAATGGGCTAATTATTAGCTTTCATTTGATTCCCATATTGTTACAATACAAAATATATTTTTTTATTCCTTCGAAATATTTTTTTTCGCAGACGCCATATTTGGAATATTATATGCCCTATGTCACTCCGACAGTTATGATCCAATGATCTAAACTCAACTATCATAACGACTCAACGATAACGATTCACAGTAACTTAAGGAAAACATGAAACGGACAATATTATAACGGATAACTCACGTCTTAAACCGAGTTTAGCTCGACATGTTTCGAGCTATTTCGTAGCCCTTCCTCTCAGGAGCACGCGACTCGGCGGCTGCCGCAACACGCACACTCCGCGCCACCGCTCGAAACATGTCGAGCTAAACTCGGTTTAAGACGTGAGTTATCCCTTATGATATCATTTAACTTAAGGAAAAGCCTAGCTAAATAATAAAGAAACGCGTAACAGTTCCTGAGACTGTCGACTCGGGCCAGACTTCTTTTACTAACTGACAATTGACGATCGCTTTTCCCGCGTCCAGATCTCAGGCTCTGTCAAGCGCGCCACGCATGGCAACACTGGCGTTACGTAAGTGCTGTAATGCCAATCCTGAACCACACATGGTAATACCATACTCATACCGTGTTTCATTTTTAACACCAAGTATCAATAGTTATTCGTGTCACAAGGGAGCAAAATGGTGTATTTACGGCAAGGGCGTACATTGAATCCAGAATGTAGCGAAGGATTCTACAATAGAATCCTGAGCATAGCGAGGGATTCTAAAATAGAATCCCGAGCGTAATGAGGGATTCAAGTGTTAACGCCCAAGATGAAAATAATTTTGCTTCCGAGTGGCTCCTACAACTTTTCACACCGAGCATTAAGAAACTAGAAAAAGAAAAACTAAATTTAATATTATTAAAGAACAACCAGCATAGAAAATGGCGTGGCTTTACAATTGTCAACTTCAAAAAATAACATTTGCAATAAAACACAAAGCAAAGCCTTGAACAGAAAAGTTGCACTTTGCTACCTCTCGTCCGGGAGGAAAAATTACTTTTCTGAAAGAGAGGTGTGAAAAATAATATGAGTGCCGTATTGCGTTATTGGCGGGACGCATCGGCCGGTAAAACAAGGAACAACATTTTTTAGACGATTCGTGCGACAAAATGGTTAACAAAACTATTTATCGACGAATTTTTAATTAGGCCCGCCATATGGCTGACGAAACATCCTCAGCATAAGTTGAGGCATGTGATCAAAAGACTTTACTTTTTAACCGACTTCAAAAAAAGGAGGTTATCAATTCGGCTGTATATTTTTTTTATGTTCAATTCGTCCACTCCTCTGATATTCAAAATGTACTGCCTGAAATAGGAGCTACTTTCGACGCACTGAAGAGCAATTTTCGATAACGCCATTTTAATTTAAATATACGTCCCTTCGGCTCGATACCGCTAAGCTATTGCGAACCGCTAAGACCACAGTCGTGGCCAGGCCGTTAGATGTCGAGTTGCGATAAACAGCCCTCTATAATTGTTCCAATCGTTTATTTAACTTTTGACAGCTCGAGTACTAATTAGAACAGTGATGCCCTGATGCGTTACTGATTAGATTTCTTTTAACAATTGATTTTATTCATGAAGAAGTTTTAATCGATTTAACACATTCATATTTTATTTATGCTCAACATTTTGCATTGTTTTATAAACATTCACAGGTGTTTAAGTTACTTTATCTTACATATTAAAATAAACCATTTATGTTAAGTCACTATGTTTATCACTTCCGACGGTAATTTGTAATTTTTAACCGACTTCAAAAAAAAGGAGGAGGTTATAAATTCGGTTGTATTTTTGACAATTAAAAAGCGGCAAAACTGGACGCGGCAGTGACGCCAGTTTGCTGTCACTCACAACGAGACGCCCGCGGTAGGTATAATTAAAAAATAGTATTACAGTGCCTATTTTTGTTGTTTTAACTTTTTAATCCCTAAAAGCATATTAATGTATATATTATTTTTAAATTATTTTGATATAAAATATAATCACAATAATTTTTAATGTATGTTTTATTTATAAAATGCGTTTTACTTCAAAACAGTTTTTATAGTCTATGGTCATTCATTACGAATGGGAAATCACTATGTGTGTGGTACCCGTCCATGAAGTACGGTATTCTCTGTAGTACATTGTACCGAAAATTATTGTAAAACTTATTATTATTATTATTATTATATAAATTATCAGGCAGGCAGTTGCAAGCAACTGATAGTTGCCTGTATCTAGCTGTTCCTTGGTCAAGTATTCTTTGTATTGTTGATGTGTTGGTCTAGCCGGTTCTTAAATTGGTTCACATTCAGTGCTGAGACTACATGTTCTGGTAGTTTGTTCCATGTCTTGACCATTCTGTTACACAAGAAATGTTTGCGAGGATTGTTGTGCGATCGTTCAGTAGACGTGCGTGATCTGTCAAAAGTTAAATAAACGATTGGAACGACTATAACACCTATACCATGCACGGACCCCTTAAGCCTTGACAGTGTCAGTTACCTGGCCGGCGTCGGCGTGACCTGCTCAACAGTCCACTGCGAGCTGGTCACGAAATTCCTGACCGGCTGCGGCGTGGCCGGCGCCTCGAAGCTTTCCCGCGAGCTCGTCATTGTGTGGGTGGCGGTTGTGGTCACCGTCTGCGGGGGGCGACAGCTTTAGCACTAGGGTTCTATACCACAAACGTTACAGCGATTTACAGTACCCGGCCACAAAGATTGCACATCGGTGTTTGGAAAGAGACTCGGCTAATTTCGGCTTCGTAGAGCGTTGGCACACACTACTTATCACGGGACAATTCACAAATTGGGATGTCCCAATTTTTGACAACATATAATAAATCGAAAACCATTCGGAGAAATAGGCTTTGTGAAGCGTTTGCAGAAATCAGATTACAAAAATGTGATAAACTGAATTAAATAAACAAAATTTAAGTAATGACCCTCATTTGACCCCTGCAGTGTCTCGTCACAAAGGCAGTTATAAAGCAGGTCTACACTCTTAAGCAAATTGACAGTTCGAAATGTTCCTGTCCTGCTTATAATAGCAAAGAGTGACAAAGATAGAACTTTAATCACATGATGCGCACCCGGCTTTAAACAGTTGTCATTTATCGTAAAGTCCGAAATGTATACGAGTATTTAAGTATTAAACAAACATAGGAATAATCGAAGCTAAAAGAAGAGAGATAAATAAAACTATTTAGTCTAGTTTGGCCTCTGACGGATTAATAAGTTGTATATACTGTTATCTCTTTTGGTCAAATAAATTATTTTGTATTTGTATTTGTCACGGTTCATTTAGGACCCTAAGCCGTGCTTGAATTATTGTCACATTGTAATGCCACAGATTATGTTATGTACGACCTGAATTTTTCCAGGCAATGGAACGTGGCTGTCTCACTGTGACGTCATCCAGCGTATTTCGTAAAAAAAATATAAAAATTAAATACTCATCCAAATTCAAAATCAATGAAAATGGTATTTTAAAATATCCTATTCTCTCCAAAAATAAAATAAAAACTATAGGTAATTTTTTTTGGTGCATCCCAATTGACCTAGTCCCAAAGTAAGCTTAGCAAAGCTTGTGTTATGGGTACTAAGCAACGGATAAATATAATTATAAAGATATAGATACGAGTACATACTTAAATACATTTTAAGCACCCAAGACCAAAGCACTAATATTCGTATTGTTCATACAAATATCTGCCCCGACACGGGAATCGAACCATATGCATATTTCAATAATACAAATTCATTATTACGCTAAATAAGTGTTATGTATGACGACCAGATGGCCTAGTGGTTAGAGAACCTGACTACGAAGCTTGAGGTCCCGGGTTCGATTCCCGTGTCGGGGCAGATATTTGTATGAAAAATACGAATGTTTGTTCTCGGGTCTTGGGTGTTTAATATGTATTTAAGTATGTATCTATCTATATAATTATATTTATCCGTTGGTTAGTACCCATAACACAAGCTTTGCTAAGCTTACTTTGGGACTAGGTCAATTGGTGTGGATTGTCCCGTGATATTTATTTATTTATTTATGTATGAGCTTTTATTGTTATGCCAAATTTTTTAGGCCAATTCGTATTATGACAAATAATATTATGCGTTTTATTATACCTTGGCCGGCGTGGGGTGTCCGCCGGTGATCACGGCGTACCAGTCCGCCACAGACACGTTGCTACGAGCGGATTTGACCACGAACGGGTGTTCCAACAGCTTGGCGTACTTTGGCCGCTGCCTGTAGTTCTTCGTAAGGCTGGAGGCAAAGACTTAATATAAGCACTAGTACACATCTCTTTCATTTTAGCCATTCTTTACCTCAAAAGCATACATTTCTTGCAGCGATTCACCTCGAACTAACAAAACTTCAATAGAATCTTGTACTTGAAATTGGTTTTTGGAGTATTTTTGTATTTTTTATTTCAACTCCGAATTTTGTTACTTTTACGATCGTCCCGCAAAATCCATATCGAAAATACAAACTGAAACATAGATGCACAGAAAAACCAGAAAAAAAGACCAGCGCTGGGAGTCGAGCCCAGATTGAAACAAGCTGAGATATGTGGTGCATAGAAGAAATTCGTGTCTGTACCCCTGTCCAGTGGTGTAGCGGTATAGCACGCGGCACGGAATGCCGAGGACCTAGGTTCGATTCCCAGCGCCCAGTTTGTATTTTCGATCTTGTACTTGACGCAATTTTTCGCGTAGCTTATTACATTAGTATAATTAATTTGTTGAAGCCGTGGTGGCCTAGTGGTTTGACCTATCGCCTCTCAAGCAGTGGGTCGTGGGTTCGAACCCCGGCTCGCACCTCTGAGTTTTTCGAAATTCATGTGCGGAATTACATTTGAAATTTACCACGAGCTTTGCGGTGAAGGAAAACATCGTGAGGAAACCTGCACAAACCGGCGAAGCGATTCAATGGTGCGTGCGAAGTTCCCAATCCGCACTGGGCCCGCGTGGGAACTATGGCCCAAGCCCTCTTGTTCTGAGAGGAGGCCTGTGCCCAGCAGTGGGACGTATATAGGCTGGGATGATGATGATGATGAATTAATTTGTAGTATCTTATTTTTAATGTAGTATTTGACTTTAGACGCATTGCCCCGCGATCGATGTTTGCTTGGGACTCTAATTAATTCGACGCGTTAATTGATGTTTGCACTAAAATACACTAACACACGATCTATTTGAAATGCGACTAAAACTAATTGCTACTAAAAGATAAACGACTGTGACACAACGCTATCATTAAATATACAAATTAAGATTGTTTTTTTTTTAATCTTTTTGTATTTTTTTATTTCAATTCCAAATTTTTACTTTTACGGTCATCCCGTAAAACCTTAATTGAAAATACAAACTGAAATATAGATGCACAGAAAAACCAGAAAAATAAGACCATCACTGGGAATCGAACCCAGGTCCTCGGTAATCCGTACCGCGTGCTATACCGCTACGCCACTGATGGCATAGATGTCGCTAGCGTCACTGCTTAAGTGACTAAGTAAGAAACAAACAAGCTGAGATATGAGGTGCATAGGGAAATTCGTGTCGGTACCGTTGACCATCAGTGGTGTAGCGGTATAGCACGCGGTACGGATTACCGAGGACCTGGGTTCGATTCCCAGTGATGGTCTTATTTTGACCATCAGTGGTGTAGCGGTATAGCACGCGGTACGGATTACCGAGGACCTGGGTTCGATTCCCAGTGATGGTCTTATTTTTCTGTTTTTTCTGTGCATCTATATTTCAGTTTGTATTTTCAATTAAATATACAATCGAGGTGAAATGGGACTCGGTGAATCGCTACAAGAAATTTATGTTTTTAGGTAAAGAACTATAAAATTACTTTTTCACTTCTCATGCTCGTAAAGTTCGTGTTTATGCTGGGTCTAGGCGACATAAAATTACTTTTTATGCTCTAGTGCATAAAGTAAAATCTTCGTCTAATACCAAGGCAATCAGGCCACAGCAGACAGCAAACAGCCACAAACAAAAAAGTTTCTATTTATTTTTTAAATAATTTTTAATCTCTATAAAACAAAAAAAAAACAGAATATTTAGGTATAATTATTTAGCAATGCATGAAAAATAAAAGGTTTCCACTGTTGCTATTTCATCTCCTCGCAATCGAAGTGAAAAGCAGAGTATAAAACTCGAGCATTAAACCCATTTTCCCCTCGACGTGTCTATCCACCCTCGCCGTACCGTCTCGGGTGGCTACATGAACGTCTCGGGTAAAATGGCTCGTTTTATGCTCTTGTTGTACAATCTACTATAGCACAGGGATAACTGAATGGCTTAATATATTAAGCGTTAAGTTAACAAGGTGTCAGCTGGTTCATACCTAGTGTTAACAATAGTTGGTGAACCATGAATAAATAAATACCATTGAGAGACGAATGACTTGAATTCCGGCGAGAAATTGCTCTCCTCTGGCAGCTGCGGCGGGTCGTCGGATATCACCTGGCAACACAAGAACAATTAGGCTCCTGAAGAGGGCACCAGTCAACAAACCGAGCGCCAAGCCCGAGCGAAGCGAGTGTTTCAACTTACGCAAAAATTTTAAATACACTGACCTTTGTGAGCACTTCGAAGTCGTTCTGACAGTTCATGTACGGGAACACGCCGGTCGCCAGCTCGACCAGCGAGATGCCCAGCGACCAGACGTCCGCCCGGATGTCGTAGTCCGGCCGCGTCGGGTCCGGCGGGTCGATGCGCTCCGGCTGCCGGACAACACACACTCAACACTAAAACACTGTCGTTAAACAAATACAGTAGATCTAATTAAAGATGTTTTTCTGTCGTATTTTGTCGGAAAAGTTCTTTCTCAATTAGCTTTAGTAAATTACAGTAAGCTAGTTGAGACAGCAATATAAAACGAACTTTTTTGACAAAATTATGAGAGCATGCGACGGCATCCTTTATCAGCTGAAAGCATGCGATGAGATGACATGACATACTCTGATCAGTGCGTATTGTATCTGAAATCATCGATTCGATGTTAATTAATGCGACTCCACTCGTATTAACCCCAATTAGCCAGCTTCGTTTATATCCTCAACCAACTTTGCCACACGTCAACCAACTTTGCCATACTTTAACCAACTTTGCCACGCTCAACCAACTTTGCCTCACGTCAACCAACTTTGCCCCACGCCAATCAACTTTGCCCCACTCACCGCCATGTAAGCAGCGCAGCCGGCGCTCCTTGTCTTCGCCTTGGAGTCGACCAGCCGGCCGCTGATGCCGAAGTCGCAGAGTTTGACGTTGCCGCGCTCGTCCAACAGTATGTTGCTCGGCTTCACGTCGCGGTGGATCACGCCGTGCATGTCTTTCAGATACGAGAGGGCGTTCACCGTCTGGATAAAGAAAAGCAACAGATGTATTCATGTACTGTAATAGTAGATTGTACAACGAGTGCATAAAACGAGCCATTGTACCCGAACCGTCCACTTCTTAGGTACCTACTGCACTTAATCATAAATCATTTATTTATCATTTTCTATGAATAAATAAGTAAATAATTAGTTTTGTTGAATTACTAATATAAATTAAGATTATTATTATTAAAACAAATAGTAGATTTTACAACAAGAGCACCGAGCCGGTACGGCGAGAATGGATAGACACGTCGAATATTTATATTATCTATTTCGAGGGGAAAATGGGTTTAAAGCTCTAGTTTTACACTCTGCTTTTCACTTAGATCGCGAGGAAATTAAAAGGTATCTTTAATTTTTCATACATTGCTATACCCATGTTAGGTATATAGTTTTGCTGATTTATTAATATGAATTAAGAACTACTAAAAAAATCACTAACTTTTTTGTTTATGGCTGTTGGCACCAGATTGCCTTGATCTTAGATCAAAATTTTACTTTACTCACTACATAGAGCGTAAAAAGTCATTTTATGTCGCCTAAATCCCGCACCAAATACACCTTGACATTAGTTCTATATGGTGCTGATATGAACTCACCGCGACGGTAACTTTGCCCAGTATCGCCTCAGGTATGGGCGCGCCGAGCCGCTTCAAAAGCTTGTCAAAGCACGAGGCCATCAGCTCCATGCAAATCCAGACGTCCGCGTCGGTCACGAAGCAGCCGAGACATCGCACTGCAAACAAGACAATTAGGCTGCCTTTCCACCAAAGACAAAGTAAAAAAAAAAAACATCGGACAATTTACACCAATTGACCTAGTCACAAACTAAGCAAAGCTTGTACTACGGATAATAGGCGACGGATAAACATACTTATAATAATCCCAGCCTATATACGTCCCACTGCTGGGCACAGGCCTCCTCTCAGAATGAGAGGGCTTGAGCCGTAGTTCCCACGCGGGCCCAGTGCGGATTGGGAACTTCACACACACCATTGAATTGCTTCGCAGGCGTGTGCAGGTTTACTCACGATGTTTTCCTTCACCGCAAAGCTCGTGGTAAATTTCAAATGTAATTCCGCACATGAATTTCGAAAAACTCAGAGGTGCGAGCCGGGGTTTGAACCCACGATCCTCTGCTTGAGAGGCCATAGGTCAAACCACTCGGCCACCACGGCTTCTTAGCAAACATACTTATATAGATAAATATATACTTCAATACCCAAGACTCGAGAACTAATGCGTATTATTCATACAAATATCTGCCCCGACCGGAAATCGAACCTGGAACCGGGAGCCATAGCGTCAAACATATATATTCATGGGCCCTATGGTCAGTGGCATCAAAGTGTATAGATATTTTTGACATCTTAGTAACATACTGTCAAACCATTTGATTCCTGGCCCTTCTTCTTCTCTTTTAAAATATGGCTTTTCTGTCCTAATTAATAGGACAATTTCGCCAGTGTCAAAGTAAACTCTCCTTGAGAGGGACGTTGTACGGTGATTGTAGTTTTTGCAACTTGATAGTAAAATTCCAGAAACCACGCGGAGACAACTTGCGCATTAAAAAATGACAGACACGAGAGCAATATAGAATTTTGTGATCACTGTTCACTGTTAAAGTTAATCGCCGCATAAAACACTATCAAAATTATACTTCAACTAGCCAAAGAAACGGAAATAGCAAAATTAGATATTGTCTACATCCGCCATGTTCGAATGCTACAAATCCCATGGCCCACCGTAGAACGTATTCACAGTAAATGTCATAATAAATTCCCTTGTCAAGCAATACGATGTCACTTGGGCCAATCAACTATTTTACCGACACTTTGGGCGTCTCCTGTGTTACCAAAATTGTCTCTGGCGTTACCAAAAAATCGTACTTCCAACAAGACATTTCACGGTTTAATAGGTTGAACTTACGTAGGACGGCATGTATTCATGTATACCATCTATTCAATTATAGAAAAGACATGTTTACTCACAAAAATCTGCAATTGTCTCAAAAATGTCGCGGACAGATTAGTGTCGGTAAAAAAGTTGATTGGCCCACTTAGACTTTTTCTACGAAAAGATTCCACAATGGGTCACAGTTCAGTTGGTTCGAGTGTACAGTCAAGGGCAAAAATATGTATACACTTTAGTACCTTGTCTATTTTCGTCATATTTTAACTGCCATATATGAACTGTCACAGTGGTTAAAGTGACAAGATGCTAAAGTGTATACATATTTTTGCCCTTGACTGTACATATTATGATGCAGCTTCCTTACCTATGTATTGGCAGTCATGGGATCCCAAAACAACATCCAAGTCCATCAGAATCCGTTTCGTCTCCTCCGAATTGCCCGAGCGACGCATTTGCTATAAAAAAAAATAAGGTAAAAAAAGGTGCAAAAATAAGTTTTGTATTCATTTAATAACACCGATTATACTGTTACACGCAAATTAATGTTTAACAGTAAGAATTAATTTAAATACCATTTATTAATAATCAGTATTTAATCTTGGTTGATAACATAATATATTAA
This sequence comes from Choristoneura fumiferana, assembly GCF_025370935.1. Lineage (NCBI taxonomy): Eukaryota > Metazoa > Arthropoda > Insecta > Lepidoptera > Tortricidae > Choristoneura > Choristoneura fumiferana. The sequence goes on along the minus strand of NC_133472.1, from coordinate 693,252 downwards.
ATATTCGCTGGGTGCGAAGTAGTAGGTGGGGGGGGGGTAATGGAATCTATCGCAGCGCTAATAGTGGCCAAAAGTAGAAATAATGTACTTTCTGTCATCTGTCATACTCATATGAATCTGTCATTAACAAAGCAATTAGTGTAGACTAAACTGCCTAATTTTAGTAATAGATGTTTGTCTTCTTGAACACTGTCCCTGTTTTGTTCTTAATTCCTCTACATCCCGGACATGTCCAGCAGATACCAACAATTTTCCTTTTGCAACGGTTTGTGGTTGAAATTTTATATTGAGTAATACACACAAAACCGGTCTTCAAAACAATACGTATTTTGATCTGAAAACTATATTTAATTTAATACTAGCGATACAAGAACAAATTATATATGTTTACTATTATTTAAAGAAACCATTAAAGTAGCTTTATCTTTTTGTGTTACAGTAAAAGTACGACTAAACATGAAGTAAACAAACCCTGACATAACCAACATAAAACACACTCATAGTCAAAATACCACAAACGGGACTTATCACGCTATTATTACACAAGTAATATTTACCTCGACGTTCGGCAACGTTACAGTTGCCGTGGTCTCGAGTAGAAACGTCGAGGTAAATATTACTTGTGTAATAATAGCGTGATAAGTCCCGTTTGTGGTATTTTGACTATGAGTGAGAATCACGAAAGTTTAAAACGTTATATAAAACACACTCTTTGAATAAAATTTACTTACCTCATTTATTTTTAGTGACCAAACATGTTTTCTAACAAAGTGATGTCCCCAAAGTGGTGTCTCTGATGTCTCTTGAGTTACGGGAGAGAAACAACACTAAAAACTTGATTGGCCCATTAGCCGAGTTCTCCTTGACGACGGCTTACCTTGACAGCGATGACGGCCCCCGAAGGCTTGTGCAGCATCTTGACAACGTGACCGCAGGTGCCGCTGCCCAGCTCGCCCAGGTGTTGTAAGTCGTCCACGTTAGACCGGTACTGGACGCCGTTCACTGTTAGGTTTCCGCTAACCTGAGGTAAATATCATGGACATGTAAATTTTTTTAGTCCTTTTTTAGTTCTTTTTTTTTTATTCGGCTGGATATCACCACCACCCATAAACATCTGCAATACCAGGGTTATGCCTCAGATGGGATACTTAAGTGCCAGTAATTTCACCGGCTGTCTGACTCTCCACGCCGAAACACAACAGTGCAAGCACTGCTGCTTCACGGCAGGATTAGCGAGCAAGATCGTGGTAGCAATCCGGGCGGACCTTGCACAAGGTCCTACCACCTGCAAACCTCTGGTGGAAGGTATGGTATGACCATAGCATCTCAAACAGAAGATCATGGGCTCAAATCCAGGCACACACTTTCAGAGTTTTTCCAAATTCATGTGTGAAATCACGAGCTGTATGGTGATTAAGAATCTGGTGAGGAAAGCTGCACAAACTTATGAAGTGATTCTATGGTGTGTCAAGTTCCTAATTTGCATTGGGCCCGCATGGGAACTCTGAAAGTATGGGAAAGTCTGAAACTATAAGACATACGAAGATCTGTTCTTAGGAAAAACGGCGTACATACATTTAAAAAAAAAAACTTGTACTCAACTCGGGAATCGAACCCGGAAAACAATGCATTTTCATGCAATGAAAGGAATATGAAAACAATGCATTTTATTCATTCTAGATATCCTGTTTCATTAGTTTCATAGTAACATTCATTGCTTATGACCTACACTGCCAATATCCGAATAGAAAGAAAGTAAGGCACTTGTCTCACCGCCAGCGAGGAAACGATTGGCTATCGACTATTTTCTCGCTCAAGAAACGAACAAAAGATATAAGATCCTGTGTGAGTAAAAGAGACACATATATTAATAGTTGATCGCTGGCTGTTCACACTGTCGGCGAGAACTCGCTCTTACATCTTTTGTCGCAGCGACAAGAGCTATAAAACTCGCTGAGCTATAGATACTCGCTCAGCGATGTCAGCTTGGCGGCCGCCCCGCACGAGCGAGTCGAGTGGAGCGAGTAATCGCCCGTCGCACGCGAACACTCGCTTACAGCCGAGCGACAAAACTATACTCGCTTCTCGCTGCTCGCCCACTCGTTTCTAGTTACTCGTTCTACTCGCTTCTCGCTCATCGTCGGCGGTGGGACAAGTGCCAAAGTTTTTTTTTTTTTCAAAACAACCTGGTTCCCATACTGAGAACAAGTTTTTTTTTATTTGAATACAGTTTTTCTTGTTACTAGAATCGATGACATGATTCCCAAGAACAGATTTTCGTATGTCTTATTTTTTTTTTGTAATAAATAAATAATAAATATCACGGGACAATTCACACCAATTGACCTAGTCCCAAAGTAAGCTTAGCAAAGCTTGTGTTATGGGTACTAAGCAACGGATAAATATAATTATATAGATAGATACATACTTAAATACATATTAAACACCCAAGACCCGAGAACAAACATTCGTATTTTTCATGCCAATATCTGCCCCGACACGGGAATCGAACCCGGGACCTCAAGCTTCGTAGTCAGGTTCTCTAGCCACTAGGCCATCTGGTCGTCAATAGTTTCAGACTTTCCCATACCGACCAATCTAAATGAGCCACCTGCTTTGAGTATTATCTAGAATTCTAGCTAAATACTCTAAGGCTGGGTGGGATGGAACCAAGCCATACCTTATGGACTTCCCGCATCCTGTTCTCTGTCTCTGCCGCATGGGGGGAGCGCGGCGGGAACGCCGGTATGTCCCTGTTTGCGAACACTGTCAACAAAACAACAAACTTTAATCAGGGACGTTTTGAAAAAAGGCCAGGTCAAGAGTACCCTAAACCGAAGAGCATGTATGAAGGGAATAATGAAAGTGGATGAAGCGAAACAAGTATGTAAGGATCGTAGTGAGTGGAAAGAAGTGGTCTCTGGCTACCCCTACGGGAAAGAGGCGTGATTATATGTACATTTAACCGACAAGAACAAAATAAAACAGGTGACCCAAATCAACAAGAGATTTGAAAGTTAATAATATTAAATAAATCAATAACGTTCACTACTAACATGCATGATTTCTCAAATTCAAATGATTTATTCAGTAAATAGGCCGCAATGGGCACTTTTACACGTCATTTTTTAAACTACCAGCGCTTTCGGAAAGACCATCATTGCCAAGAAGAATGCGCCGCAAGAAACTTGGCAGAAAGTCATTTTTTCATAAAAATATAATTACAAATAAAAAATTTGGTTGTAAATATTTTTCAGCACAATTACATTATGACAAAATTCACTTTCGATGTTATTCATTTTGGTCCAAATTCCAAATATTCAATTCAAGTGAACGATTTTCCATTTGCACCGAATGACAGTAAATCAATTAAATGTAGAGTATAGTATAGATGTAATGTAATCTTATTGTTCTTAATTTCTGTGTATGATCCGAGTAGGTCGAAATAAATTTATTTATTATTATTATTAAATGTATTCCGATAAAAATGCAAACATGTTTTTTGATTTTATTTTACCAATTAAACTCAAGTGGCCCCATATAATGTAAGAAGGATATTTATGAAAAGGATTTTATCTTAATGAATTTGAAGTGCAAAATAGGCGCAACCAGAGACCAACCAACTCTTCATTGCAACTTATTTTTATGTACACATTTTTTTTTTAAAAACATGTCTAAGAAAACTGCATCTATACAAACATTTTTGTTTTCCTAGCAAGAACTTAGCCACCTATGCCATGTCTGTGAATGTACTTCAGATCTTAACTTCAGTACTATATGATACTCAATTAGATTTTAAAGCAAAAGGAAATCCCACAACAGCATCAATAACAAGAGATTATGTATAACTGGTGTCTCGAAGCATAATGTAAACAATCAACTCCGCCACTGGCCTCATTACAAAATATAATCACACATTGTGTCTATGGTCTCCAAAACTCCATAGCATGTGAGCACAAGATTTGTCCCACAGTGAATTTACTTTACATATTATTATGAAAGATTCTGCGTACAGCCACCCACTTTATTCGACGACAATTTATGCAAATAACTAGTAAACAATTGAGTAGAAGAGGCAAAGCATCTAGCATCAGTAGTAAACACACTGCTGTATATCCAACTAAAAGTAAAATGCCACTATTATACGCTAAATTAGATCAACGACAAGTTAAACAGCAAGGACTCGCGTCTAACTCGGCATCAGAAATTTTCAAAGTGGAATTTAGATCATAATAAAACTGTATTAGTGCAAGAAATTTGCTTTTGAATGAACATCGACATTTGGATGGCCAAGCAAATGACCGAGAGAGGCAGATATTAGCAGTTTTAAGTGAGGAATGCAGTCCAGGGTCAGCGGGAGTACGTACGCGGTTTGTTAGGCCTCCGCCCGCTGCCAGGTCTGCTCGGTCCGAGAGCACCTTGATGAAAAGGACCTTCCTTTCGCACACGCAACTCGTTTTGTATGCGCTCTTCTAAACCTTTCAGTTTACCCTCTATTGTGTGGTTCGACATTATAATTAACACGTTTGTCCCACGTTTGAACACATTTAAGTACTCATTACATTGATTGTTTGTTACACAAATTCACAATCGAAAAGAGCTGCAGTCCAAGGATTTCCTTATTTCCTTCCATGAACCACAGACTACAGACAGACAGACGACCGACCCGACATCGACGTCTCGTCTGCCACAGATAATGTAGAAATAGTTGACATGACATGCCAAGTAAGAATGGCACAGTTTTGCAGTCATACCAAACGAAACACAAACCCTCCTGTCTCTCCTTCCTCTTTGCACAAACCAATGTTAATGTTATTTTAATTTTAAATTGTAGCTTTGAAGACACTTACGGCAGAAAAATATTCTAGTATTAATTTGAAACATGCTTCAGTAGTGTTAAAATGTATAAAACTGTTAAACTGAATGAAACTAGATAAAATTTTTCGCTGCATTTTCTATCACTTCACACCTTATGAAAAAAAAATAGGTTTTAGCAGAAATATTTGCGCCAGCGATGTCAACTTCGTTCGGATTCGGATTAACTAACCGAACTGTCCGAACTATCACAACAGTTGTTTAGTCAGGCCAAACATTCAACTCAATATCTAGCAAGCGAATAAAATAAAATCTTCAAATCGATTAATATCTAAGAACTACTTTTATCATGGCCACCCTGCATTAAAGAGAGGCCGAGGCCAAACCGAGTTGTAAGTTGTAATTAATTACTTGTCGACATTCACACACACCCCTAACATTTTGACGTAAACTTCCTTCAGATCAGAACGAAAGTGCCATTCCTTTCGTTCACTTTGCGTTTGCTTTGCTTGCATTATCGTATAACGAAGGAAAGTAACTATTCTGCTTGTAAGCAGGGATAGAATTAAATCGAACTATTCGGTGAGGGGTGCGCTATGTGTAATTGTAGAATATATAATCGTCAAGAAGCATGATGCAGTCCACGACAGAGGGTTGCATGAATATCGCCGAGTTGGCTAACCAGCTGACTCGGGAAAAGATATTTATCAGCTCCGAGAGGCAGTTATTGCAGAACCTTAACGAAGAGCTGGAGAAAAGTGCCTTAGAGCTACTCCAAGCGGCCTGGATATGTTCGCAACAGCGGCAGAATCTGACAGACTTGATGAATGCGCGATGCGAGGCAGAGTCGATCGCAGCCTGCCAAAGAGCCAGCCAGCTCGAGGGCACAACATTCATAGACGTCTACAAAGTCCTGAAGTACAAGGTTTGTTTTTTTTTTTTTAATTTCAACTTGGCATAGGTGCTTCAAATATTGAAACAGGCTGAGCAATTTCACGCAAGAAGCCATCAAACTAACATCTGTAGTTAAAACTTTGAATAAATATGTGAGCTGGAAAAATATTAAAACTTAAACATCTCTCAATCAGTTGCTTCAACCTCAATATCCACCCACTTTTAACTGTGCTAAAATGATAGTTACAGTAGTTAGTTTATTTTACTGTTTTAAATATTATTACTTTTAGCATAATAGCTACTTGTAATGTGTATGAGACTTGAAGCAAAGAATTTTCTTACTATTGTTGCTGATAAATTGTTTCAGTTTATACTTATGAATAGACTAATTGATATTGAATTGATAAACATGTAACTTTCGTTGATGAAAATCATTATATCCAGGAGCTGAACATAAAACTACTGTGAGACGAGTGTCTTTAATATGAGTATATTAAATGATATTGTAATGGTATTCCAGTAGCTGAATTGAAATATCGGGATTTTTAAAAAATTCTGCAATAATTCCTGAAAATTAAATCATGGTTTTTATTGATGTTACATTAAAAACAATCATGTCAAATTCCATGTCTCTTTCCCAGCGGTTGTTGTTTCGAGATTTTATCCCTATCCCGTGGGAATATGGGGATAAAAAGTACCATATGTTTTATTCCAGACGTCCAGCCGTTTCAGCGTGAAGAAGTAACAAACATACTCACAAACTTTTGCATTTATAATATTAGTAGGATTCTAATGATTTGGGGTTTTTTGGGATATTTCATTGGTTGTGTATTGTACATTAACCTTGTAAGTACTTGCATACTTTATAAAGTACAAATTTTAAATGAGCCACCATCGATCCATTTCAAAGGAAGTCATTACTATTTTCATTGTTAATTAATGCGATGTCACTAAGACCATCCATCCCAGACTATATACGTCCCACTGCTGAGCACAGGCCTCCTCTCAGAACAAGAGGGCTTGGGCCATAGTTCCCACGCGTGCCCAGTGCGGATTGGGTACTTGAGACGCACCATTGAATTGCTTCGCAGGTTTGTGCGAGTTTCCTCACGATGTTTTCCCTCACCGCAAAGCTCTTCACCTTCACCAGCTGTGAAATGGTTCCATGTGGGGTCGTAGTGAAGACGAGGGGGACGGCCTACAATGGGCGGAACTTTTAGAGGGCTGCTAAATTTTCTTCTGCAATGGCTGATATCCACGCTACGAATTTTTCAGTGCAATGAGAGCTTTAAAGCTGTATTAAAATTGATCTCCGAAATCATTTTTTTTTTTTCTATTTTTTTTTGAGGCTTAATTGCACCAGTGTGACTATGCCAGCCTCATTGAAAGACTCGATGTCCACATTCATCAAACACTCCTATTGCGATGTCCAAAGGAGTGCTTGATGAACCTGTAAATTCGTACTGCATCTTCCGATACCGGACAACTCAAAATAACATTCACTGCACCATTGAACAGGTCCAAATCACTCAACCACCTCTCGCGGATATCCTTCGTCAATACACACTCCACCAAAAAATGTATTAAGTCCTCAATCTTATTACAATCCGTACACATGGGGGATTGAACTACTTTCATCATATTTAAAAATTTATTCAATGGAACATGTCCTGACCACACTCCGAAATCATAAAACTAGGAATAGAAACATTTATTCGCAATTCACAATAAAATTACATAACATACACACTGAACGTAGACAATTTAAAAAAAAGCTAGGTTTTTTGCGAAATTGCGTAATTTTTAATGCTTATTAACAGATGAGTATCCAGTTTTTGTGATGGTAAGCAATCTCCGCCCACGGGCGTTCGCGACTCCGTCGCAGACAACACGTTAGCTAGCTTTATTTTAAACATATTAATAGGAAACTCATTTCTCCAATTATGTTAAACAGTATTGAAATACGCATATGTAAATATTTATTTATTTATTTTAGGGATAATAAACAATTGTACCATCAGCCAAATAAGTGGTCTATCAATTTTTATACAAGTTCCTATCAAATGAATATGTCGATAAAGTCGAACTTTCAAGTTGACAGACACGTCTATTGGCATTATTGTTTATGACATGCAAACGATTATCAACTTTAGGGTGGTAGACCACATATTTGGCTGATGGTACATTAGTACATTGTGTCTTAAGGGCGGTAAATAAGGAATTAAGAACGAGAGTCTATTAGAAGCCCGAAGTCGATAATGACAAGACAATGACGAAACTTTGTCTAAAGCTGTGTGAGGATGTGTTGCGAGGAATATGTTTTTCATTAACCAATAGAAACGCTTCAATTACAACACCTCGCTCCTTCAGCTGTTTCCACCAGAGATGCGCTGTGCGAGGATGTGTAAATGAAGCGTTTCTATTGGTTAATGAAAAACACATCCCTTGAACCACATCCTCGCACATTATCGGTGGAAACGCTGCTTTAAGAGAGAGAGAGACATTTATTTACACATATTCGATACAAAGAAAAAACACGTTAGGAAGAAATAATAATTAAAAAAAAACATCGAATAGTAATTGGGGCCCACTCAGCATAATGTTGCGGCAAGCCACAACGCTGTTTTTCAGTGGGACCCATTAAAACTAAACACAAAATAAAGACATACACACTAGGCTGTGACGACACGAACGCCAGCGGGAGATGACATGAATAAATTCTCCACAGGAGGCGCTAGCCCTCGGGGAACTTCTAGGCTGGCTCCGCGACTCCCCCCACTTGGTGTCTTTATGCCTGTTGCTCGGCGAGGAGTCCCTGCCGCCGACGCTGCCCCCAGCCTGGTGGCGGGGCTGTACGGCAGCGCGCGGCTGCCGGCCGACCGGACCCGGCTGCTCGCCGTCATACGGTCGCTGATGAAGCACCAGTTAGCCACGGCGTCGGATCCCAGGAAGTAAGTACAACCATCAAGGGCGGTCCAGCTTCTTCTTCTCTTTTAAAATATGGCTTTTCTGTCCTAATTAATAGGACAATTTCGCCAGTGTCAAGTTAAACTCTCTTTGAGAGGCACGTTGTACGGTGATTGTAGTTTTTGCAACTTGATAGTAAAATTCCAGAGACCACTTGCGCATTAAAAAATGTTAGACACGAGAGCAATATAGGATTTTGTGATCACTGTTCACTGTTAAGGTTAATCGCCGCATAAAACACTATCAAAATTATACTTCAACTAGCCAAAGTAACAGAAATAGCAAAATCAGATATTGTCTACATCCGCCATGTTCGAATGCTACAAATCGAATCCCGCGGTCCAGCTTTATAGAGAGGAGTCTTTCAGAAGTAGGCGGGGTCTCCACCCTTACGTTGTCAGTATTCCCAAAATCCGCACAAAGCGTTTTCGCTCTTCCTTCATCAACCGCACAGCAAAAGAGTGGGGTTCCCTGCCTGCGACTGTGTTTCCTGAACACTACCATTTGGCCGCTTTCAAGTGTAAGGTGAATGAGCATTTACTAGGCAAGCGTGCTCCATCGTAGGCCTCATCCTCGCTTTCCATCAGGCGTGATTGTGGCCAAACGCAAGACTATTATATACTGTTAAAAAAAAAGTCCCTGCCGCTGACGGCGCCTCACAGCCTGCTGGCGGTGTGGTACGGCAGCGCGCGATTTGGTATTGGGTCTCTGGTGAAACACCAACAGGCCACAGCGACGAAACCCAGGAAGTAAGTAATAGTACATTGTGTCTTAAGGGCGGTAAATAAGGAATTACGAACGAGAGTCTATTAGAATTCAAATTCAAATTCAAATGATTTATTCAGTAAATAGGCCGCAATGGGAACTTTTACACGTCATTTTTTTTAAACTACCAGCGCTTTCGGAAAGACCATCATTGCCAAGAAGAATGCGCCGCAAGAAACTTGGCAGAAAGTCATTTTTTCATAATAATATAATTACAAATAAAATACTTAAAAACTATATTATACAATTAAAGAAAAAAAATACAAAAAATAATAATAATAAAAATACAGGGATGTATGGGGTCCCTTAGTTACAATACTAAACACTAACTATATCTAAACTATATCTACGTTCAGTGGAAGTGTAGAATGCTTCCACCGTCATAAATTTTAAAATAATAATAACAATAATTTAGTTCTGAAATATACATTTCAGGTCAAGTAACCATTAAGCTTTTGGATTTCGAAGGCAAGTTCACGTCTGCCGCCCCCAAAGTTAGCTCACACGCACTCATGTCATGCTCTGAAAGCAGAGCGGTACCGAGGGCATGGTATTGCTTCCGTTCCCATAAGCTCTATGGGATCGTCTTGGGAACTTCGACGTCGCGAGCCTGTGACTAGAATTTAAACTAAAAATATAAAAGTTTTAAATCCATAAGCTTAACAATATACAGCCTTAAACATAGCAAGGGGATGTATAAAGTCCCTGAGTTAATAATAAAATTATTATACAGCAAGGGGATGTATAATTTTAATATTTTGTCATTTCTGTCATTCGGTATTTGAATGAATTGTGCATTTTAATCTTTAGGTATTTAGAGAATATGACATTTTAAGTCAAAGTCATAATGAACTTCGTTCATTTTAATACAAGAGACAATTTGACATTTAGGTATTATGAGCCCATGGTAATTTGAAAATTAGAGGTATTAGTGAATTATGAGAGGTATTAGAGAAAATTAGAGGTATTAGTGAATTATGAGAGGTATTAGAGAAAATTAGAGGTATTAGTGAATTATGAGAGGTATTAGAGAAAATTAGAGGTATTAGTGATGTAGTGGTTTTAAGCCCAAGGCCAGTGGCGTAGCTAAGTAACCAAAGGCCCTGGGGCAAAAAATAAACTAGGGCCCCAACTAAACTATTTAAAATCGTTTGTTCCGTGTTCGAAGTACTCCAAATTTCCTGAGTCCGATCGGCCCCCTAAGCTTGGGGGCCCCGGGGCACTGCCCCGTCTAGCCCTCTGGTAGCTACGCCACTGCCCAACGCTGTGACACGGCCGCTTCGTTCCCAGATTGTTCCGTTCGGGCAAGTCGGCCCTGGCGTGCCTCTACTCGGTGTTCCGGGACGGGCACGCGCCGGCGCGCCAGTTCCTCGTGGCCGCGCTGCAGGCGCCGGTCATGTTCGCGCTGCACGAGGACGAGCTGTTCCTGGACTGTGACCCGGACAAGGCCATGGAGCGGTGAGTACAGGCATTTGTAAGTCTTTTACCTCAAACACAGAATATATAATAGGCCACGCTCAGCCCCGCACCGGTTCGAGTTACCCCACCCCTCAAGCGCAGATTGAAGGAAAACCGCAGGAAAGCAGTCGGGTGCGCAACGCGATGTATGTATTTGAACATATAAAAGCATATTAAAAATTAAAAATCAGCAGAGAAATTTTTCAGTAGAAGTTATAGTGCAAAATGTTGAAAGTTAAATTTGCGGTATCTCTGAAATGGAAAAATAATTGATGAACTAAAATAATTTCCTTGCTCACCCGCGACCTTACGATAGCTAAGCTTATGCAAAATATGCGTGAGTCTAACAACTGGTAGCATGGTGTACGGTTGTGTCGCTCTTAAGATGAGCTCTGTTGAGTTCGAAAACGCGTCAGTGTAGTGTGGTGGTGGTGATAGATGGGTTTGTGTGATTTGTGTGTGTTCTTACAGTGTGGAGGTGGAGGACCTGCATGAACACGCATATTTTGCATAAGCTTAGCTATCGTAAGGTCGCGGGTGAGCAAGGAAATTATTTTAGTTCATTGATATGGACCTCCGCAAAGTAACGCCTGATTCAATAAATTATTGAAAAATAATTGGATAGTTTGACATACATATTCTAAGTAGTACATAGGAACGTATACAGAAAGAATTTCAGGCTGAGGAAGTTTTCGCAGAGAGCTATAAACGATTTTCATGTTTAGGTAAAAATACCTAAGTTCTCGTTAGAAAAGTTGTTGGATTATTGTATATCTATAATCTGTATTACTTATTTTCATCATGTGCCAAGTTTCATAGGCGGGAGAATTATTCGGAAGTTTCCATACAACGAATCTCCTCGTAGACTAGATCATAAGTTTGTAGTCGTATATCTATTGTAATTGAAAATAATAATGCTGAAATACACAGACAGACACATTTTAAGTAGGTTTAAATAAATAGGTAAGATTAACGATTACATTTATTTGCACATCTAAGCCATACCTACGTACCTCCTGGATCCCCCGGTCCTCACTTGAAGACATAAAAAAATAATTGAACTTTACTTGATTGATTTTTGGTTCAAATTGTGAAAATAGAAATTTTACGTCGGGTCTTAGGAGGATAAGTACCTTTAAATGTCATTAGTAGTAGATACTTGAGGGCTGTTTCACCATCCATTGATTAGTGTTAACTGGCGGTTAAGTATGATGCCGTCTCTATTTGTTTTGTTCGAATAGACGGAGACGGCATCACATTAAACCGTCGGTTAACGCTAATCAATGGATGGTGAAACAGCCCCTTATAGTACTAAGGTTTTGCGACAGTCAGCCCTGTGTATCTTACGCACACTAACTTAACTTAGGTAGGTTTCTTAAGGTACTTGTGGTAAGGTACTTACATACACAAATACATATTAAATATCGAAGACCCAGATTATTCACACAAATATCTTTCCCGGCCGGGAATCGAACCCGGGGCCTCAAGCTTCGTAGTCTGTTTCTGCAACCACTTGGCCATCCGGTCGTCTAATCCCTTCCGTTTCCCCAGATTTTCGCCCCAAGACCGTCTAAAGAAGTTCGGTCAGACGAACAGCGCGGAGTACGCGGCCAAGCTGGCCCGTTACAGAAAGTGGACCGTCCAGTCGCTTTACAACCTCACTAGCCGGTTCATCAACTCGCTGCGGGAGAACTGGGCCAATTTCCCGGCCTCCATTGCCTGGCTGATACAGCAGAGCGTGCACCTTATCAAACAGCACTCCGGGTAAGTGAGAAGTTTGCTATAAGGAAAATAAATATCACGAGACAATTCACACCAATGAGGGCTATCGTTTTTTGTCTCACTAGATGGCGCACTGTTGCGTGAGGTTTTTAAGTATGGCTTTCAAAGTCTGTTATTAC
>NC_133472.1:650108-679218 GCF_025370935.1 Choristoneura fumiferana | reverse complement strand
TGAACTGCTTTGCGTTTGGATCGTTTTATGAAAAGATCATGGCAGCCCCCTGGACAATGCTCGACCGATTTTTTACGGCCTTTATAATTCAATCGCATGTCACTTGGAACACGGGTCGAGTTTTATCACCCTGTACCGATAATGTTCAAGGTGCTACTGGACAACCTGATTTTGTACGACCTTATAACCGGAGCACATTTTTGACAGCAAGCAATCAATTCGCACTATAGATCATGTTTTTTCGTGTACGCCGAATATTAATAAATTTAGTAGAAAATAACTTAATTTGGTCCTGGCGCTGGTCACAAATGGACCTAACACAACCTAAGGTCATTCGATTCGATTGGATTCCGATTATAACGACGTACAATAATGGACACCCTAAAATGCACGACCTAATATTGTACGACTTGATAATTCTAATCCAAAATGAGTTCGTATTATCAGGTCGTACAGTGATGGCCGAGCAGTATAGGGTCGAGCATTACTGATCCCCGCAGGTGACAGGACCTTGTGCAAGGTCCGCCCGGATTGCTGCCACCGGCTTGCTCGCTAATCCTGCCGTGAAGCAGCAGTGCTTGCACTGTTGTGTTTCGGCGTGGAGAGTAAGACAGCCGGTGAAATTACTGTCACTCGAGGTGTCCCATCTTAGATCTCAGTGTTGCAGATGTCTATGTGCGGTGGTGATCTCTTACCATCAGGAGACCCACTTGCCCGTTTATCATCCAGTCGAATAAAAAAAAGGCTCACTGCTCAAGGGGGTTAGACCTGGTGCTAACAACGTCATCTGCCTTCGATACTGGATCTAGGCGACTTTTCATACTCTAGTGCATAAAGTAAAATCTTCGTCAAAATGTTAACGGCCACAAATAATAGTAGATTGTACAAGAAGAGCATAAAACAAGCCATTTTACCCGAGGCGTTCATATAGCCACCAGGTTGGATAGACACGTCGAGGGGAAAATGGGTTTAATGCTCGAGTTTTACACTCTGCTTTTCACTTAGATTGAGAGGAAATTAAATAGCAATAGTGAAAACAATTATTCACTTACTAGGTACCTTTTATTTTTCATGCATTGCTATATATAATTATACATTTTTAATTTTATTGATTTATTTTGACTGACTTTTAGTTTAGCATAAAATATTTTTTATTAAAAAATACACAGAAACTTTTTTATTTGTGGCTGTTGACATCTTGGTCTAAGACGAAGATTTTATTTTATGCGCTAGAGCATAAATAGTAATTTTATATTGCCTAGATCCAGCATAAATACCAACTTTATGAGCATAAGAAGTGAAAAAAAGTTCATCATATTAAATTAATAAATGAACAAAACTAAATTTGTTCCACTTTTGCTATTTAATTTTCTCGCTAATCTAAATGAAAAGCAGAGTGTAACTCGAACATAAACCGATTTCTCCTTGACGTGTACTCGTATATCCATCCTCGTCAAGCCGGCTCGGGTTGCTATGAGCCTCTCGGGTGAAATTGTGTACGACGTTTCTACTCTATTGTTTTTTTTTTCTTATTACTGAATTAAGAATGATCGAAGCAAAAATTACTGAACTACATTGTTGTCCGTTTAGTACGACTTCGCATTCAACAACCAACCGTTTTTAGCGACGTAAGTATAGGCATATGTTTGGTTTTAATATGAGCCACCATGAAACTACATCCGTCCGTTTAGTACGGCGTCCGGTTAGTACGACGTAATACCACCGGTCTCTTGGCCGTCGTTATAACCGGATTTACTTGTGTATTTTTTTTTAAGATGGAACCGAAGCTCCGCGACCTGTGCTCCAAGTTCGAGAGCTCGTGCGTGTGGTCGCTCGTGGACGAGGTGTGCGGCGCGGCGCTGGCCCCCCCGCGCCCGCGGCCCCCGCCGCCCCCGCCGCGCCGCGCACCGACGCGCCGCCCGCCCCCGCCGCCGCGCTTTACTCGCCCACGATCTTCATACTCTGGTCAGTACAGCCCCCCGCGCCGCCCCCGCCGCCGCGCTCTACATAACGAATAATAATAAGACTAAATAAAGGATGAATGAATAGGTTTCTTTCTTTCTATATTGCATCACTGAACCAAAGCATTATATAAGGAGTCATTCAATTTACGTAAGCAGAAAGTAATGTTTAACCCCCTCCCCCCCTGTCAGCGAAATCAGCAAAACCCTACCCCCCCCCCTGCTTACGAACAGTATACTAGAACCCCCAACCCCATGTCATCAACAATAAGTTAAAGCGAAGCCCCCCCCCACCCCCTCTCGTGCTTACGTAATACTTGAATGACCCTTTACCAAAAATTTAGTGATGCAACTGAATCTCTTAGCGGAACCAGAAACGGAAACTGATGTCAAGAAGTTTTAGCAGAGACGGAAATGAATGCAGAAACGGAAGTGTAAAAACTTTTTTTACAAATATATTTTGATTAAATAAAATACACACCAAACCTAGATTAGAGATAGAAACACAAATAAAAATCAAATTAAAAATTAAAATTTTATTAATATTGAAAATTAACTAATGGTCAGTATTTTGTGAAAAGTTATTGGCCACTGAGTGAGAGTTGAGCGTCACAACCCTCGTAAACTTCCGATTATATTTCCGTTATAAAAGTTGCGGAAACAGAAGTGAAACGGGATATTAAAAAGCGCGCGGAACTTCCGCAGTTGCGGAAACAGAAACACGAGGTCTGTTGCATCACTACCAAAGGTTGACGAACTTTTTGTATGGCTGTTTTCCCATCCTATTCTACTAATTATAAATGCGTAAGTTTGTGCGTCTGTTTGTGTTTGTTTCTCATTCACGCTAAAACGGCTGGACGCATGGATGAAATGGTGCGTAGATAGATGGACGTCTGGAATAACACATGGGCTACTTTTTATCCCGTTATTCCCACGGGAAAGGAATAAAATCTTGAAATTTCAACCGCTGGGTCTTGACATTTTGGACAGTTCTTAACACAACCTCAATGAAGACCACGATATAAATTTTGGGAATTCCCAGGGAATTTTGTAAGATCTGGGAATTTTAATTGTAACTACCAGATCGAATAGTTAACGCATGCGAAGCCGCGGGTAAACTCTAGTTTAATATAATTAAATTACTCTTTATTGAATACGAACATATAGTAAGCAGTACGGAAAACACAGATATTTTATTTTAATATTCATCCCAGCCTATATACGTCCCACCGCAGGGCACAGGCCTCCCCTCAGAATGAGAGGGCTTGGGCAGTAGTTCCCACGCGGGCCCAGTGCGGATCGGGAACTTCACACACACCATTGAATTGCTTCGCAGGCTTGTGCAGGTTTCCTCGCGATGTTTTCCTTCGCCGTAAAGCACGTGGTAAATTTCAAATGTAATTCCGCACATGAATTTGGAAAAACTCAGAGGCGCGAGCCGGGGTTTGAACCCGCGATCCTCTGCTTGAGAGGCGATAGGTCAAACCACTAGGCCACCACGGCTTATTTATTTATTATTTTTAATATTATTATTTCGAATTATGAAATGTCAATAACACACACATTTTTCCACAGATAACGTTCCTGAAGCGTATATCGTCCAAATTGAACAACAACACGCCCAGCGTGACCTCCGAGGAGATGTCCAGCGGCTCGGGGCCCGCGGCCGAAGCTTCCGCCTACAGGTTAGAAGCTAAGGCCTTGTACTATAAAGTGCCAAATGATGTGCCAGGGGCGACACTAGCGCAAACCCATGACAACGTCAGTTATGTGTATATCTGGTCGCCGTGACAGATCATGACCAAAGAGTGTTAGTACCTATAGAAATAAAATAAAATAGAGATTTATTGTGCTAGCTGTTCCGTACCATCAAACTGCCGCAATTAAGGGTAGTTTCAAATACACTGGCACGAAGTGTTGGAATAACTTGCCTCCGCCATTCAAAAGATTAGTCACTATTAGTAATTTTGAGTTTAAACTTAGTGCATATTTAATTAATTTGCAAAAAGCACTCCCCGCAGGTGGGAAGGCTACTTATTCATACCTCTAACACGAATATCTCTTTGATTTTTAATCAGACTTGCGTTTGGTTTCTACATATTTAGTGACGACCAGATGGCCTAGTGGTTAGAGAACCTGACTACGAAGCTTGAGGTCCCGGGTTCGATTCCCGTGTCGGGGCAAGATATTGTTATGAAAAATACGAATGTTTGTTCTCGGGTCTTGGGTGTTTAATATGTATTAAGTATGTATCTATCTAAATAATATATTTATCCGTTGAGTACCCATAACACAAGCTTTGCTAAGCTTACTTTGGGACTAAGTCAATTGGTGTGAATTTTCCCGTGATATTATTTTATTATTTATTATTCAGCGAGTCCGGCAGCGAGGGAGGCTCGTCGTCGTCGGCCGCGGGCGCGTCCCTCGCCGCTCTGCTGCAGACGTTGGAGCCGAACTACCGCAGCCGGCTGCACGACCTGCTGCGGAAAATGCCTGACCTCAGCAGGCCCAGGTAACGTCATAACCGACAGCCATTCAAAGTCAAAGTCAATAGTTATTTGTGTCACAAGGGAGCAAAATGGTATATTTACGGCGAGGGCGTACATTGAATCCAGAATGTAGCGAAGGATTCTACAATAGAATCCTGAGCATAGCGAGGGATTCTAAAGTAGAATCCTGAGCGTAATGAGGGATTCAAGTGTTAACGCCCAAGATGAAAATAATTTTGCTCCCGAGTCGCTCATACAACTTTTCACACCGAGCATTAAGGAACTTGAAAAAAAAAACTAAATATTATTAAAGAACAACCAGCATAAGAAAATGGCGTGGCTTTACAATTATCAACTTCAAAAAATAGCATTTGCAATAAAACACTTAGAAAAGCCTTGAACAGAAAAGTTGCACTTTGCTCCCTCTCGTCAGGGAGGAAAAGTTACTTTTCTAAAGGAGAGGTGTGAAAAATATCTTTATTCAATTTAGGCTACAACAAGCACTTATGAATGTCAAAAAAAATCTACCACCCGTTTTAATACTTAGTAACCTATTCCTGACGAAGACAAATCCAAAAACACAAAGATCATAAAAATTGGTCCAGCCGTTTTTGAGTTATAAACGACTTTGTTTTATGTACTTTGTTGTATATTTATAAACATAAAAATCGTCAATTACCGTATATTGTAGCAGTACTTTATAGTGCTACTTATCTCCCTCAGCAGACAGTCCCCCCCAGATGAGCCCCACAAGCGGAGCATCCTCGCAAAGGTGCCGAAGCGGCTGGCGCGCGGGGGCGCCGCGGGCCCCGCGGAGCCCGGCGAGCCCGACGGAAACGAGGTGTACGTCATACAGCTCGCTAGACAGGAGGAGAACGACTATGTCGGTGAGTGGCAGTGCTAGCCGAGCTGTCGTGGACCCTAAAGGCTCCAGTACACAATAGCCTGTGATGGGCCATGCTTTGCAATGCACAACTGTAGGCCACGATCACTTGTGTTCACACAATGGCGCATGGCTCATTGCTGCCTGGGAAAACACTTGCGATGGACGTGGAAGTAATTACGGCCGCGGCTATTTATTTATATACTGCTTACAAGTATTACAGAAGTGTGTACCGCCACAAACTTATTAAAAAAAAATGGCGCAAAAGACGATGGAGACGATCAAATTTAATAAAATAATGAACTATCCCGGTCAGCGGTCGGTGAAGAACTAAACAATGGCGATTGTGTGAACACCACAGGCCACGCTACGCCACGATTCCTTTGAAGTGTGCCCAAAAAACCGACAACATCCCGATTGCGCGCCACGATTGACAATTGTCCGCCACTATATACCATTTACCCCCTGTACACAATGGCGATGGCCTGAAGTGGGCCAGTATACGCCATTGTGTACTGGAGCCTTGAGGCTGCGTGTACACCTGGAGATCTCTCCGATCAGCTATTTCCACTAGAACTGCGCGGTGCGAGGGTAGACACAGTAGCCGGCCATAAAGATTGCACATCGGTCTTTGGAAAGAGACTCGGCTAATTTCGGCTTCGTAGAGCGTTGTCACACTACTTATGTGACGTTTGTCACATTTAGATGAAAATATATATAATAAAAGAGTTGTTGAAACCCCCCAAAACTTTAAATCGCATAATTGACATAATTAATTTCAGGTCATGCAAAATATTAACAAAATTATTCTAATTGTAAATAAACCCGCGTAGCTCATAGAAAAACTAAGATTTGACATTTCGCAGACCTCACGCTACACTAGCGCCTCTAGCGGCGAATTCATACGCGATAGCCCTCATTGGAACGCTTCATTCACTTTGCCCCGCTCCGCTCAGCTGTTTCCACTAGAGCTGTGGATCATAATAAGCAGTGCCACACAGGAATGCTACCTTCGTTCATAAAGTGGCTTGTCGCCGTCAGGTCTGGTGCCGGAGTCGAAGGTCCTGGAGTGCCACTGCGGCGGCTCCGAGGGCGACGCGGAGGACGCGGGCTCCGCGCTCGCGGCGCCGCCCGGCGCGCCCGTGCAGAAGCGGACCAGGTAAGTTCCCTCATCATTAATTAGAGTTTTTGCCTGCTGAGCTGGCAACGTTGCGTTTTTGTTAGTTTTTCTCGCTTATTCCATAAAAATTGAATGAAAATTAATAATGTTGTCTGATAGAACCCTTCTCAATATATAAGTTAATGTGTCTACTGCAATAATTATTCGTTACAGACTTTATTTTTTTAAAAAACGAACAAATGTTTATTAACGTTTTTAAAAAAAAATAGTCTATCACGAATAATTATTGGAGTAGACTCATTAACTTATATATTAAGAACAGCTCTAACAGACCACAGTATATGGAATAATCGAGAAAAACTAACAAAAATGCAACGTTGCCAGCTCAGCAGGTATAAACGCTCTTAATCCCAACAATGTTGCAAAAGGTCCTTATAATATAATAGATGGAACTAAATAAATGGATGTAACTTCACCTAATTAATTGTGTACTTATTTGCCAATCTATTAAAATTGATAATTGTTTTGAATAAAATATATGCAAATTACGAGTACAATATAAAATTAATGTATGAAAAAAATACAGTGATGTAGGCGGTCCCTTATTTAATAAGAACCTAAGTCTAAGGCTGCATTTTCACCAGACATGTGCTAGAAATATGTTCTTCATGAAACCCAATGACCCATTCAAATCGTAACCAGCTCAAAAAAATCTTGGTAATGGGTCCCGACTGTTGAACCTTAAATGAGCTTCTTGACAGAGTTCTAGACCACTAGACTTATTTTCTTCCTTTTAGTTTTTAAGGCAGTCGGGATTTTGATTTTTTAAATTTAATGTTTTTATTAATTATTTTTATTTATTTTTTGTATTTTGTATTCTCTTTTTATTATATTTCACTTTTTTTTTTCTGTATCTATTATTTATATTTGTGTCCCAAATTTTTTTTTTTCAATTTCATTTACATGAAGCTTTTCTACTGGTTCATGAAAGACACATAGCTCACAACACGTCTCTAGCCGCCACGCAGCCTTAACGCCTTAACTATTATCTACAAGGAGCGGACTCATAGCAAAAATCAAATGTCACGAGGGATTGACCATTGTGTTTTATCGACTATTCCAGTTATCGATTTTTCGCATGTTACTGACTTTTAACATTATTCAGTAACATTAACCCTCTTTGATAAGCCACTAGCATCTCTTTATTAAAATAAATTACGTCACGTCACATTTGACATGTGATGTCGCTTGAGTTTTTAAAAGTATTATTTTATTAGGTTCCCGTGTTAATAAAAATGGTTAATCGTAAAAGAAAAACGATTAACATATGGACAAAGTAATCCTTCTCTTAATTTTAAATTCTTCTCTTACTTCTCTTAGTTTAAATGGTGAAAATGTAGAGAAAATAATGATAATTCTTTGTTACTACAGACAAGATAAAGAAAATATAGAAAATGTAATATATAGATTTCGATTATGTTATTTTGAATGAAGGTTAGTCTATCGCCAGTTACACATTTCCGTTTCGGTTGTATTGTAACAAACACACAGGTCTATTTTTTTTTTGGTAGTATATAGTGTCCCACTGCAGGTCAAAGGCCTCCCCATTACAGGTCTAATTGCATTACCTAAAACATATCGTGCCAACTGACAGTGAAACATCGACAGTCGATAAAACACAATGGTCAATCCCTCTTGACATTTGATTTTTGCTATGAAAATTCCGCTACTTGGTTATCTACTACGTTGAATGGAAGTGTAGTGTGCAAGGAGCGGAATTTCTCATAGCATAAATCAAACGTCAAAGGAATTGAACATAAGTTTTATCGACTATCGATAAATATTTCAGTAATTAATAAAACAGATAATAGTGGGTACTTTTAAAATAGCACCTTTTAAGTTAGTTACAATTAAAATATAAAGAGCTTGAGCTGCTTTAAATTAACTTTACATTTAGAGCAGTATATCGTTGAAAGAATCTTCATTGTAAATAAGTAAGGGATGTTTTTTAATCCATTTGTTAATCGTTTTTCTTGTAGGATTAACCATTTTAACACGGGAATGACTTAAAAAAACTCAAGCGACATAAATGTAATATTTTATTTTATTTTAATATGGAGATGCAAGTCGCTTATCAAAGAGGTCAAATGTTACAGAATAATGTTGCAAAGCGATAACAAGCGAAAAGTTGATTCCATAACATCGATAACTGGAATTCAATCCCTTTGATGTTTGATTTTTGCTATGAGAAATTCCGCTCCTTGGTAGTGTGGCTAGACAAACTGATCCCCACCCTGACCGGCCAGGTTCTCGGTGTCCCACGACGAGGTGTCCCTCGGCAACACGTCCGACAACCTGGAGGCGGTCTCCGAGGCCGCGTCCAATCACAGCGTCACCTCCAGCCTCGAGTTGGAGACGGAAGACCAGAACGACAACTTGTCTGACATGGTGAGTGACAGGATGGATGCTGTGGCGCGGCGAGGGCCTTTCAGGGTTCCGTACCCAAAGGGTGCCAACGGGACCCTATTACTGAGACTCCGCTGTCTGTCTGTCAAAAAGTACCGCCAGCAAAAAAGCTTGTATTGGATTTTTTTACAAAAAAAACTATTACTGTACTATTTGTTTTTAAAACATTGTACGCCGTGCGGAACCCTTCATGCGCGAGTCGCTCGCATTCGCACTTGACTGATTTTTTTTATAGCACAGGTTTTCTATGACGGGCGGGCAGAGGCAGATCTATATTTTCTCTGAATTTGAAAATGTGTTATAAATAAAGTGGTGTTAAATACTTGTGATATATAGATATCATCATCATCATCCCAGCCTATATACGTCCCACTGCTGGGCACAGGCCTCCTCTCAGAACAAGAGGGCTTGGGCTATAGTTCCCACGCGGGACCAGTGCGGATTGGGAACTTCAAACGCACCACTGAATTGCTTTGCAGGTTTCCTCACGATGTTTCCCTTCACCGCAAAGCTCGTGGTAAATTTCAAATGTAATTCCGCACATGAATTTCGAAAACTCAGAGGTGCGAGCCGGGGTTTGAACCCACGACCCTCTGTTTGAGAGGCGATAGGTCAAACCACTAGGCCACCACGGCTTCCAGCTTTGATATAGATATCATTTAATAATATTGTAAATCTGTTTAAAAATATAATATATCTCGTTTAGTTTCTTGCCGGATTCTTCTCAGCAGAGGTTTTTCCGTACCGGTGGTAGATTTTTTTTTGACGTTCATAAGTGCTTGTTATAGCCTAAATTGAATAAAGATATTTTGACTTTGACTTTGAATGCAATAATTGTTCAGAAGTGTTATAAAACGAACCTAACCTAATCTATAGTTTTTTACGGGAAAAAATTAAGTTTCAGTGGAAAAAAAATATGACTTGCGAAGAGTATGCGCACTTTGGCGCTCCCTCAGTAACTTAGTCGAAAAATGAAATGAAATGAAATAATTTATTGCCAAACATGTGTTACATATAATCAGTTCTTAAATAGTAGATTGATAACCAAGGGTGTAAAGTGACCCATTTCACCCGAGATAGCGCCGATAGTTCGACGGGAAATGGGTAACTTCACCCGAGTTAGACACTACTTTTCATTTCGACTGTAAGGAAAGTAAAATACTACAAAAAAAATGATAATAATAATAAATTGAATTTACTTATAACCGAGACTTGCTAAGAGTATGCGCACTTTGGCGCTCCCTCAGTAACTTAGTCGAAAAATTAAATGAAATGAAATAATTTATTGCCAAACATGTGTTGCATGTCAGTCTTAATGTCATCAGGTCTTAAAATTAACTTGGTGCATCGTGTTCTGCCAAGATAATACGAACTTTTCCGACGTACGATAGCATAACATTGCTCATTTCATTACTTTACGTGCAGGTGTCGGCGAACGTGAGCGGCCGCGGCAGCCCGAACATCTCGGGGCGCGAGACGCCCTCCTCGCAGGTCACGGACGGGGACGCCGCCGGGGACGCGCCGCAGCGACGGTAACAACTAGTTTATAACACAAAATAGTATTTTATCTACATGCATATCGTAACTTCCCTATTATATATATATATATATATTTTTTTTATACGACTGGATGGCAAACGAGCAAGTGGGTCTCCTGATGGTAAGAGATCACCACCGCCCATAAACATCTGCAACACCAGGGGAATTGCAGATGCGTTGCCAACCTAGAGGCCTAAGATGGGATACCTCAAGTGCCAGTAATTTCACCGGCTGTCTTACTCTCCACGCCGAAAACACAACAGTGCAAGCACTGCTGCTTCACGGCAGGATTAGCGAGCAAGATGGTGGTAGCAATCCGGGCGGACCTTGCACAAGGTCCTACCACCTGCTAATATGTTCAGAAACGACTATCAAATGGCCTTTATTAAGAAACCTGGTATCTGCGGGTGCATCTTAATGTTCACATTAAAGTACAGTGCATCTTAATGTTTACATTAAAGTATCGGTAATACTTTTTTTAACAATGCATATCTGTACTGTACATATTGTAGAAAACTTATGACATGCATGTAGATAATAATTATTATTCAAAGTCAAAGTCAAAATACAGGCCATATTTTAACATATTATAGAAAACGTATGATATGCATGTAGATAAAGTTATGTATGCGGCTATACATAATTAGGCATTAAACACACACTCGTGTGATCTTACTAACCTACTTAGTTAGGCATACTTACTAACATAATTAGGCATTAAAACCACACTCGTACTTTAATGCCTCTCATTATGCACCAGCCACATAAATAACTATTTTTAAACTCTGTTACTGTTCTCTCTTTGACAACGGGACTGAATAAAGTTGATCGACCCTTTTACGTGTAGGTAAGTAGTGTTCGTCAGACTCCAAACTATCGGATTGACTTGAAATTTGGCATACATATGTAAATTGCGTGACAGTACAATAATCTTACCAGAGTCCGGCCAGGATCGTCTCCGCACGACGGAACTCTTCAACGGTTAATGGCATCGACTTGAAATTCGGAATCTATTTGTAGCATTCGAACATGGCGGATGTAGACAATATCTAATTTTGCTATTTCTGTTTCTTTGGCTGGTTGAAGTATAATTTTGATAGTGTTTTATGCGGCTATTAACCTTAACAGTGAACAGTGATCACAAAATTCTATATTGCTCTCGTGTCTGTCATTTTTTAATGCGCAAGTTAACTCCACGTGATTTCTGGAATTTTACTATCAAGTTGCAAAAACTACAATCACCGTACAACGTCCCTCTCAAAGAGAGTTTACCTTGACACTGGCGAAATTGTCCTATTAATTAGGACAGAAAAGCTATATTTTAAAAGAGAAGAAGACTTGAAATTCGGTATGCAAATATAGTTTGGGTGACAATGCAAGTTGCCAAAAACTACAGTCAACAAAAAGGTTGTATTAAATATTTTTTTTACCGAAAGGTTATTTAAGGTTTTTATTTCTGCAGGCTGCCTCAAAACGCGCCCGTGAGCCAGGCGAACAGCGCCCAGGCGAAGCTGTTAAAACAGACGCGCAACGATATTGAAGATAAGTTCTGCAAGTTTGAGATCAAGGTAAAGCCCTGTTTAGACCTGTAAGTATAACCCCCCAAATGTGTCAGTCTACTTTTAAGTGTACCTATGTTATTCTGTCCCGTTACCCAGGAGACATCTGTGATACACTTTGTTAGAAAAATGTTTTTAATGTGTATAATGTGTATTCCATCCAGTTTTCCTAAATTATCTGAAGCGGTGAAGTAAAACTAGACTGAGTTGCTCTGAAAAGAGTGGGGGTTTTATTATTCACTAATACTTAACACATATCTAAGTTTATAAAACTAACTAAATAACAATTCTTACCTGAAAAGAGAAACAACAATATTTATTTATTTATTTATGTATTTGGGCACAAACGGTACAATAAAACTTACATTGTAAACAATGACATCAAACATTGACCAACAAAGTTGCCACAGGTTATTAATTCCCAATAATAAAGTATAAAACGGGTAAAGAAATAACAAACACACAAAGAAAAGAAAAAGGCTACGACTTGCAAAAGAGAGAACGCTATATAGCTAATATTCCACCACAGTATTTTCACTTCAAGTACAATTTTAAATAAATGCTAATTACGTTACTTGCACTTTTACTGACAAGTCACTCTGCGACAGATCAAACAGCCGTGCCGTCATCTGTCATCCATCAACTCTCATACGAGTGGCTACCTTCAAACAGAAAATAAATTAAGTGCTTAGGAAGCCATGAAGGAATCGCCTTAAAACTGTCGCAACTCCTTACTTTTAGCGGATTTATACCCCATAAAATCATACTTTTAATAAGTAACTCAGGAGACATTGCCATGGCAACGTGCTACACTAAAAAGCCCCGATTGATTGACCCAAATAATTTATTGAATTGAGTTCCTGTGCCACAAACCGCCTGCCCTAATCCATAAATATGTGTCGTAATTTATGGATGTCCCCTGTCGTCGTAAGGGTTGACCATGTTGTTTGTCGCACAGAAGCTCCTGGAGGGTGATGAGACAGTCAGCATCATGTCGGACACGTGGAGCACGGACGTGCTGGCGTCAGACTCGGAGACCATCGGCGACTCGTGCGACCAGACGCTGGTCGCCGTTAATCAGAGTGAGTACTGAGTACATTAGCAGATGCGCTTTTTATTGGAATTGTCTAAAAAAATCCAATGCATTTTTTTTCTTTAAAGGCAGTGTTCAGAAACCAATTTAGACTATTTTTAACATAAATCAAGATTACTTTTTTTTTAAATTAATCTATAGTGAGCGACAAAAAATCTGGCCCTCAAATGTATGCAGAAATAGGTAATTTTGTATGGAGATTGGGCTAAATTTTGTGCCGCGTAACGTATTTTCATTGATGACGTCATAGTTTAATCTAATTCTGCCACACCAGAGCATCTAACAATCATTTTTGTTTTTACCCGACTGCCCGAAGGAGGGTTATGTTATGTATGTGGGTATGTATGCCCATTTCTTTGGTCCTCGCTGCAGCCTAAACGGCTAGACGGATTTTAACATATGAGGTATCATTGGATTCGTTATAACTGTCGGAAGGACATAGGCTATATAATATTTAAATATGGCGTCTGCAAAAAAAAATGGCGGAGGAATGAAAATATATATAATAATTAGCCCATTCTAAATATAAATGGGTTATAATACTTTTAATCTACCGTTTTCACATAAATATCAAAAAAGTGTAAAATAAAACATTAAGGGGCTGTTTCACCATCCATTGATTAGTGTTAACTGGCGGTTAGGTGCGATGCCGTCCTATTTGTTTTGTTCGAATAGACGGAGACGGCATCACATTTAACCGTCGGTTAACGCTAACCAATGGATGGTGAAACAGCCCCTAAATTTAAAAAATCAAAAACCCAACTGCCATAACTAAAAGGAAGAAAATAAGTCTAGTGGTCTAGAATTCTGTTAAGTAGCTAATTTAAAGTTCAACAGTCGGGACCCATTTAAATCGACGCTCAAAGACTCTTAGTAATGGGTCCCGACTGTTGAACTTTAAATTAGCTGCTTAACAGAGTTCAGACCACTAGACTTATTTTCTTCCTTTTAGTTTCGGCAGTCGGGTTTTTTGATTTTTTAAATTTAATGTTTTATTAATCACTGTAATGATGTGTAAATAAATGTATGTGTAATAAGTGAAACCGTACTAATATTATAAATGCGAAAGTTTGTACATCTGTTTGTTTGTTTGTTTGTCTGTATACGTATGAGCACCGGCATTATTACATTACTTGTCTGTTGTAAGTGTAAATTGTACCATGATTTATTTTTCATTAACCTTCACAGATGTCGTGGCCAACACGAACGCTCCGGACGTCTCGGAGACAGCGAGCGAGTCCGCGTGGAGCATGGACGTGCTCGCTTCGGACAGTGACCGTAACACAGAGGTCAGTGCGCACCCTTATTGTCATCTATACTATCTAAATATATATCTGTACTAATATTATAAAGAGGAACGAT
The DNA here is from genome assembly GCF_025370935.1 of Choristoneura fumiferana. NCBI lineage: Eukaryota > Metazoa > Arthropoda > Insecta > Lepidoptera > Tortricidae > Choristoneura > Choristoneura fumiferana. The sequence continues at coordinate 664,746 of NC_133472.1, read as the reverse complement.
TTGTATTTTTGGATGTTCGTTACGAATAAAGTCGAAAACTAATCGACCGATTTAAAAAAGTCATTCACTATATATTTTTTTTAAGTCTACCTTTTTTTGTAAATTGTGCTCGTAATTGGTGGGGCGGGTATTTGGTATAGAGATAGTTTCAGGTAAATTGTCAAGTTGCCGCAACCGACCGTAATATGATTTTCGGACGGAACCAAAACCAAATCGTTGTGTCTTGATCCCGAACCGGTAATATTTTAACCACTAAGGCAAAATGTTTGGTGTTATAATAAGGGTCAATAAAGTTTTTAGTGTTGTTATTCTGTCCTGTGACCCAGTAGACATCAGTGATACACTTTGTTATAACACTGTTTGTAATGTATGCTAAAAGCATGCTTAGAAGATGAGCCATTTAGGAATTGCCTTTAAATTGTCAGTATGTCTGTAGAGTATGATTTTATAGGGTACAATTGGTACAAATCTACCGCATAAAATCATATTTTTAAGAAGTGACCCAGGAGACGTTACCATGGCCACCTGCCAGCTGCACTAAAAGGTTGATTGGCCCTTAAGTTTGACGCCCATGACTCGTAGCAGTGTTCGGACGTCCAATATGACTATAATGGCAATGGCTGCTGTGGCTACTGTGACATTGAGCTGCTTGTGCAGGTGGACACGGATGACTGCGTGTCGGTGGCGGCCCGCTCGGACACGTCGTGGCCGCGGCGGCTCTCGCAGCCCGAGGAGCCCGCGCCCGCCAAACACAACCAGGTACGGATAGCACTCGCCCACTCCCACACACTCCTCACATTCAATACGGTATTTGACTATTTTGTATATGACTTATAAATTAAAACTACACAATGCCTGTTATCGAATAGAGAAACAATTTTTAAGCTACCTTTACAAATAACAAAGTTAAAAAGGTTTGAAATTCATGATTAGACAGAGAAAGACATACTGGCATACTTGCTGCATAGAGAAAAGCGTTTGAGAAAAAGACGGGTATATAGATTTTTCAAAAAATCACTATAAATCCAATTTTCAACCGATTTAAATTTTCTCTTCGCTAAACACTATCTGTTTATCTATATTTTCATAATAATATTAAGATATGGCAAAATCAGGAGTTGTCAAATACCGTATCCTATCCCTACTAGTGTTATAAATGCGAAAGTTTGTGTGTCTGTATGTTTGTTAGTCCTTCACGCTAAAACGGCTGGTTGGATTTGGATGAAATTTGGTATGTAGATAGCTGGACGTTTCGAATAAAGCATAGGCGTGTAAAATCTGGGATTAGAAACATGGGCTTTGCCTGGGAGATTTTTGAGAATTCAAACTGTTATTATTATTTTTTTGCAAAATCCCTATATTGTAACAAGAGCAAGTAACGGATAAAGGATTGTGACTGAACATTTCTATCCCGTGCGACAACAATGTTTTACATCACATTTGCAGACGACCTGATGGCCTAGTGGTTAGAGAACCTGACTACGAAGCTTGAGGCCCCGGGTTCGATTCCCGTGTCGGGGCAGATATTTGTATGAAAAATACGAATGTTTGTTCTCGGGTCTTGGGTGTTTAAGTATGTATCTATATCTATATAATTATATTTATCCGTTGCTTAGTACCCATAACACAAGCTTTGCTAAGCTTACTTTGGGACTAAGTCAATGAGGGCTATCGTTTTTTGTCTCACTAGATGGCGCACTGTAGCGTGAGGTTTTTAAGTATGGCTTTCAAAGTCTGTTATTACGGGCGTGAAAACAAAGTTTAGATTAAAAACATATTTAATACACCTTAAAACCGTATCATAAAAATATCGAGCATGCCACAGTGTTGCATAGTCCCCGTTTTGTTCGGAAAAAAGGGAGGACAAAGGTTGCCGAAAGACAAAACTGTCTCAAAACACAGACATTCATTGCCCCGGAACGCATATTTGCTATAATTAATTTCAGATATTGCAAAATATTCACAAAATTATTCTAATTATAAATAAACCCGCGTAGCTCACCCAAAAACTATGAGATTTGACATTTCGCAGACCTCACGCTACACTAGCGCCTCTAGCGGCGAATTCATACGCGATAGCCCTCATTGGTGTGAACTGTCCCGTGATATTTATTTATGTTCCAGAGCGGGGCTTACAAGAAGCCAGATGTTAACAGCAGCCCCCGACACACCGCGCGGCCGTACCAACCTAACAGGTGAGTAGAAAAAAGCGATCGCATTCAGTCACTTTCTATCTCCGTCTTATACTAATGCACAAAGTGATGTAAAAAAAACCCGCCCAAGCGCGAGTCGGACTCGCGCACGAAGGGTTCCATACCATTATCTATACAACATTATGTTAATATTGCGTATGGTCTATTTCTGAAATGAGGATACTAAAATGACAGTCTGAAATGTCATAAGTTAAAAATAATGTGGCCAGCATAAAAGGAGCAGTGCTGCTCCATGATTTCGGTTTCGTAAATAACCGATAAAATGTATATTTTTATAGCATTCAATATTCTAGTTTCCATTTTGAAAATATAAATGCGCTTTTACGATAAAGTGATAAAATCTAAGCACAGGTAAAAATACAGTGTTCATCACTTAGTGCCAACGTAAAAAATAATACAGAGGGGCTACTACAAAAGTAGAAAAACGAAGTTCGTATGGCACCGTCCCTTTCACTCGCGTGTTAAATGAGATAAGCGTATTCTCATATTATTTAGTTAATGTAAAACTTAAATTGAAACTTAAACATCAACAACTATAAAAATTCGAAATATCTCGAAAACGGTCGCATTTTTATTAGACCTTTTCTAGAATGTCCTAAGTGTCCTACATTTTATACATCACGGATCCGTTCATATCTTAATATTTTAGATAAAGTTATGTATGCGGCTATACATAATTAGGCATTAGAACACTCGTGTGATCTTATTATGAAACGACCACACTCGTACTTTAATGCCTCTCATTATGCACCAGCCACATAAATAACTATTGTGTTGTGGCCCTGAATGTGTTTCGTCCGTAGGGCGGGCGGCGGGTATCTGAGTGCGACGGCGCAGCTCACGCGCGGCGGCGAGCTGGACCTGAGCTCGCTGGCGCCGCGCGTCTACCCTGAGAACAGGAAGAGCATCCTCGTCAACGGATACCCGGTGAGCTCGCTTGGAACGATCAATTTTTTTCTATAATCCACCACCGGTTTCGGAAAAACCTCTGTTGAGAGGGATCCGGCGAGAAACTCAACAAGGTATATTTTGCAGGTGGTAGGACCTTGTGCAAGGTCCGCCCGGATTGCTACCACCGTCTTGCTCGCTAATCCTGCCGTGAAGCAGCAGTGCTTGCACTTTTGTGTTTCGGCGTGGAGAGTCAGACAGCCGGTGAAATTACTGGCACTTGAGGTATCCCATCTTAGGCCTCTAGGTTGGCAACGCATCTGCAATACCAGGTATTGCAGATGTTTATGGGCGGTGGTGGTCTCTTACCATCAGGAGATCCACTTGCTCGTTTGCCAAGCAGTCGAATAAATATATATATATTTCACGGCACTGCTCGGTAATTTGGCCATAGATAACCTTAATCCAGTACCCAAACACGTTACGGTAACAGGTCGTATCAATATATGGGTTTCATAGTACGATACGACTTTTTAGAATATATTTCAGAACTTCATTCCCGGCGTGCTGAAACGACAATCGGACCAATCATAAGTAATCGTCTGTTGCATGTGAAATTAAATGGACCAATGAGAATGCGTCGTTTATGACTTTTATGAGGTGTATTTTTTCACGCATAATATGCACAAAATACTTTATTTTTTTAAGTATGAATAAACGCCACAGCATCGCAGCAGGTCGGACATGAGAGGGCGTTTTTATTTTTTAAATATGTGATTGGGTACTGGCCACTAAGAACGGACTCTTACCTCTCTATTTACCGGCCCGGATAATATGGACACGAAAATACCGATCCGACTATTCGTGACTTTCTATGGGCGTGTACAAGAAAAATCGGGTCTGTATTTCCATGACGCCATTATCCGGGTCGGTAAAGAGTGTCGCACGGCAGGAACAACGCAGTTTTTGAATTGTTATTGTTTGTTTTGTGCTAAAAGTTTTTTTATTATTCGCAGTGGTCGTGAAAAGCACAATGTTTGGTCTCGGCAAAGAGTGCAATAGATGAACTAGTATTATCGTACTAAATCGTTCATCTATTGCTTACTTTTCAGCCTCTACAACAATCTACTGTTGATTAAAATAGATGGCGTTAAGAATAAAAAAAGTCAGTGCTTATTTTGTTATTGCCAGGTGATGACGTGCTACGCGACTTCGGCTCCGGACAGCCCGAGCGCTGCGCCTGCGCCGCTGCCCAACGACGTGTTCGACTACGTCTCGCAGAACGGGTCAGTTCATGCCAGCTGTTCGATACAGCGCCATCTATACTTCATTTGATGAACTAGATAGAGACAAAGCTCTGCGCAGGGGGCGACACCAGCGCAAATCCATGACAACGTCAGTTCTCTTTTTATTTTGTCGCCATGATAGATCATGACCAAAGAGTGTGTTCTTGTAAGGAACCCTTCGATAACTGGAGATCACTGGTCCTAGGTGTCTATTAGGATAGCCCCGTGGTCCTTGGCATTGCACTCTCTCAGCATAAGGAAAGCCACTCACCTTGGTCTGCCCTCTGGCGCCTGCTGTCGGTTATTTTGGCACGGAATCCAAATCGCCACACACAGACATACCAATGTCCAAAATGTATGTAAAATGTATCCCGAAAACCGAATCAATATCTCGGAAGGAAGTCCAGCAATGAGGGCTATCGCGAATGAATTCGCCGCTAGAGGCGCTAGTGTAGCGTGAGGTCTCCGAAATGTCAAATCTCATAGTTTTTGGGTGAGCTACGCGGGTTTATTTATAATTAGATTTTTTTTGTGAATATTTTGCATTACCTGAAATTAGTTATGGCAATTATGCGTTACGGAGCAATGAATGTCTGTGTTTTGAGACAGTTTTGTCTTTTGGAAACTTTTGTCCTCCCTTTTTTCCGAACAAAACGGGACTAAGCAACACTGTGGTTGCTGGATATTTTTATGGTACGGTTTTAAGGTGTATTAAATATGATTTTAATCTAAACTTTGTTTTCACGCCCCTTATAACAGACTTTGAAAGCCATACTTAAAAACCTCACGCAACAGTGCGCCATCTAGTGAGACAAAAAACGATAGCCCTCATTGGAGTAAAAAGGTCAGCACACACCAAAAAACCGTGCGATCCGTATGTTCGTTTGCCTCTAACTGATAGATTGTTAGTACCTATACAAATCATGATACATTTATTAGTAACAAAATAACATGATATTTCACATGGATAGTAACGATAGAGCTATATTTTGAAATAATACGATATTATAATTTTTTTACTTTATTATCACCAGCAACAACAGCCAATCAGAATCCACGCTGGAGGGCACCAAGAACAGTCAGTCGGACGCCACCAGCCAATGGGTGGACGACTCGTTCCCCCCCGCCCACCACTCTGCTGGCCGCCCTTTCCCCTCCACTTCCAAGTACGGTATGCCGTCTACGTCCAAGACCTATGAAGAGAACGATATCATGGACAGGTATGTAAACAAAAAGGTATTTTTAACGAACTCTCTGTCTCTGATTTATTTATGTGGTAATGAAAATTTGTCAATACAATAATCTGGCAGTGATGATCTGGTGGGCCGGGCAGGATCGTCTCCGCAGGCAGAGTTTTACGGCAGAGGTTAAAAGGTTTTAGGAGTATAGTAAAAATCAGCAGGGGGTCTACTGACAACAGTCAAACTTTGAAGTGCTCTGCGAGAATAAAGTTTGAGGACCTCTTGTTTATGACATCGACTTCAAATTTGGCACCGTGCACGTATAGGTAGAGTCATTCACGATGACGCGTGCCGTGGTTCTTATTACAATGACATTAATGTCTAATTTTGATAAAATCACGCGTCTTCGTGGATGGCACTAGGTATACAGTCAGCAAAAAACATACGTTTTTTTATTTTTTTACAATGGCTTTCACTCTTGCCGTAAAACCTTATATTAAAAACCGGGCAAGTGCGCGTCGGACCCGCGCACCTAGGGTTCTGCGCACATTTATAGGTATGTAAACGGGAATCGTGTCTTGAAGATATTTCTCGCTTTTTCCGAGTGCTTTAATACATCCAGTGTATGCAGAGCCCTACTCTTAAGCAAAATGTACGCAGTGTGGAGTCAGATTATATTGGACATTGATATTTACAGACAGACATAAAAAAACAAGATTTTCAGACTTTTCTAGTTGGTTGTGTTATAATAGCTACCTTCGTACCAAATTTCATGATTCTGAGTTCACGGGAAGTACCCTGTAGGTTTTCAGTGGACTGCTATTTGTATGGAAACACGTTGTTTAATGACTGTAATTTTAGAAGTTTGATTTTTTCAAAGCTTCAAGGGACCGCAGATTTGTGTATTCGATATCAATTTCAGCTTGATACCTCCACGCGTTTCCGAGAAAAAGGCTGTTGTCAGACAGACAGACGGACAAAATGTGATCCCATAAGGGTTCCGTTTTTTCCTTTCGAGGTGCGGAACCCTAAAAATGATTCTCCCGTGACATATTACTGTATCGCCCACTTGATTCCAGATCCCTGAACTCGAGCGAGAGCTCGTTCAACGCGCTCTCTGTCTCGCAGTACGACCGCCGTTTCGACTCCGGCATCGACACCGATCGGAACGACGAAGCCCGCTCCACCATAACGGACCTCATGACGCGCATGTCATCAGCCACCATATCCACATCCAACCTCGTGAACAACCTGACTTCCCGCATCGTCAAATCGGAGATACGGACCAGTATAGTCAGCATATCCTCGTCCAGGATTGAGAAGAAGCGTGACACTTCGAACATGTCTCTCAGCACGTTGTCGGTTAACAGTGAGACCTCGGTATCGGATAAGAGTTCGAGTCAGGATGTGAACTCGGAGAATGTTACGGAGAGACGCGTCAGCCCGCCGCCCGTGAAGACGGTGTCGACCGGCGCTATACCTAAGAGCATCAGCTTCGATGCTACGGCGGAGAAGAGTCAGAGGTGAGTGCACGGAACCTGCAGGTCGTTTCACAAGCGCTGGTATGGATGAATTGAATGAGTGAATGATTATAGCATTAGATACAGCGGTCCGCCCCGGCTCCGTACGGATATAATTAAAAAAAAAACCGGCCAAGAGCGGGTCGGACACGCCCAAAATAGGGTTCCGTAGCCATTACGAAAAAATCCCCAAATATCTGATCCTCACGATACTAACGCCATCTAGCGATATTTCGCTTCTGCGAAAACCCTCATGGTTTCATTGTCTGTCAAGTGCTATCTGTCTGTCAGGCGGCGTACGGGCGGCGACGACGGTATCGCCGGCAACCTGGACGAGCTGAAGAACAACGTGAAACGTTCCGGCGGCAACTTGCTGCACAAGATAAAGATGTTTCGGCAGAAGGGCCGCGCGCACCACCCCAACGGTAACTGACTACTACGAAATTCCAAAATTTGAATGTAGTATCGTACAGTCACCAGCATTAATATCTGCCACAGCGGAGCGTGCAAAAATATCTGACACGTCCATCTGACCCTAGAAATAGAGTCGTATCAGAAATTTATGTACGCTTATTGTGTCAGATATTGGTGCTGGTGACTGTACCGTACCTCAGATTGGTTTATTTGGAATCTTTTTGTATTTTTTATTTCAATTCCAAATTTTTACTTTTACGGTCATCCCGTAAAACCTAAATTGAAAATACAAACTGAAATATAGATGCACAGAAAAAACAGAAAAATAAGACCATCACTGGGAATCGAACCCAGGTCCTCGGTGCTCCGTGCCGCGTGCTATACCGCTACACCACTGATGGTCAACGGCACCGACACGAATTTCCCCTATGCACCTCATATCTCAGCTTGTTTGTTTCTTACTTAGTCACTTAAGCAGTGACGCTAGCGACATCTATGCCGTAGCCCTGATCGAGAAACTTTTTTCGGCACTCCATTGGAACTAACCGCTCACCCGGACAAGAGATATCGTTACTAAGCAATCAAATTAAGATTGGTTTATTTGCAAGCTGAGATATGAGGTGCAAAGGGGAAATTCGTGTCGGTACCATTGACCATCAGTGGTGTAGCGGTATAGCACGCGGTACGGATTACCGAGGACCTGGGTTCGATTCCCAGTGATGGTCTTATTTTTCTGTTTTTTTCTGTGCATCTATATTTCAGTTTGTATTTTCAATTTAGGTTGTACCGTACCTCTCACTGTCGTGTTAAGTAAAACCTGACGCGAGGGCAGTACTTCTACGCTTCATATTGCAACATTCTTTACACTTACTATAAGATTATTTTGCAGGTGGTAGGACCTTGTGCAAGGTCCGCCCGGATTGCTACCACCATCTTGCTCGCTATTCCTGCCGTGAAGCAGCAGTGCTTGCACTGTTGTGTTTCGGCGTGGAGAGTAAGACAGCCGGTGAAATTACTGGCACGTGAGGTATCCCATCTTAGGCCTCTAGGTTGGCAACGCGTCTGCAATACCCCTGGCGTCGCAGATGTTTATGGGCGGTGGTGATCTCTTACCATCAGGAGACCCAATTGCTCGTTTGCCATGCAGTAGAATAAAAAAAAAGGAAAGATACCTACCAGTCATATTGACAACGGTGTCGGTGATGTTATTTAAAGGAATATTTTCTAATCCCTCAGTCAGCATTTTTCTATGACAAATACACATATAGTCATTTATACATTGTGAATTATTTTTCTCCCAAAGCTATGGATAACCTTCGGCATTTTAACGCACAAAAACACTAAACACTTTAAAATACCACGCGCAAACAACGTTAAACTTTGACAGCAATAGACAGATGACATTTGAATTTAGTGTTACCAGTGCAAGAAATTAGTTCTACTGGTTTTCCGCAATATGGCGAGGTTTTTTATAACTATGGTCAGTCTTTAATATTACCAGGCAAAATACGAAGTTCGAATTTTGCACTTCGTTTTATGGGGCCTGATAGCTAGAGGGCTCAGCGGCGAAGCACGGCATCGTCGCAAGTTGTCTGTATTGTATTTCTAGAGTGAATAGGCTGTTACTGAACCAGTGAGATACTACAGTACCCGGCTATAAAGATTGCACACGGTCTTCGGAAAAAGACAATGAGGGCTATCGCGTATGAATTCGCCACTAGAGGCGCTAGTGTAGCGTGAGGTCTCCGAAATGTCAAATCTCATAGTTTTTGGGTGAGCTACGCGGGTTTATTTATAATTAGAATAATTTTGTGAATATTTTGCAATATCTGAAATTAATTATGGCAAATATGCGTTCCGACGCAATGAATGTCTGTGTTTTGAGACAGTTTTGTCTTACGGAAACCTTTTTCCTCCCTTTTTTCCGAACGAAACGGGGACTTTGCAACACTGTGGCATGCTCGATATTTTTATGGTACGGTTTTAAGGTGTATAATATGATTTTAATCTAAACTTTGTTTTCACGCCCGTAATAACAGACTTTGAAAGCCATACTTAAAAACCTCACGCACAGTGCGCCATCTAGTGAGACAAAAACGATAGCCCTCATGGCTGTTCACGACGATTTGCGAACACTGGCGACCGTCCATCAATCATCGTGTTTATTAAGTGACGTTTATATCACCTTTATAGACTTAATTAGTATACGTCAAATCAATGACACGTAAACTTCGCATATCTGTAGAGAGCTGTTGCAGCTACTAGAAAAAGGATAGTTCCCTCTTTCTCCTAAAGATGCCATCGTGCAATTTAAAGTTTTGGGGGTTTCAACAACTCTTTATTATATATTTTCATCTAAACGCGTCCGTACTCTATTGCACCTGTACAACGACTGACAAACGTCACATACGTAGTGTGACAACGCTCTACGAAGCCGAAATTAGCCGAGTCTCTTTTCAAAAGCCGATGTCCAATCTTTATGGCCGGGTACTGTTCATCAGACAAGATAAGCGTCAATCGAAAATACCAAATGTCATCCTAATCAAAAAAATAACGGAGTATAAATGGCGCTTAATATTTTTTTATTTTTTTTATTTACTTGATGGAAAACAAGCAAGTGGGTCTCCTGATGGTAAAAGATCACCACCGCCCATAAACATCTGCAACACCAGGGGGATTGCAGATGCGTTGCCAACCTAGAGGCCTAAGATGGGATACCTCAAGTGCCAGTAATTTCACCGGCTGTCTTACTCTCCACGCCGAAACACAACAGTGCAAGCACTGCTGCTTCAGGTCAGGATTAGCGAGCAAGATGGTGGTAGCAATCCGGGCGGACCTTGCGCAAGGTCCTACCACCTGAAAAATATTACAATAGTTCCAATACTTACAATAGAAGACAAATAGTTCTTCGTAAACTCCGCCATATCTCTATCAAAAAAAAATAACGAAGTATAAATGGCGCTTAATAACTTGTTCATAAGCCTGTCGTGTTGTCGCCAGACATAAAGTTGTCCGAGGAGGAGGCCCGCAGCGACGACGGGTCGCGGACGGAGCCCGCGCCCGCGGAGTCCTCGGACGACATCCTGGCCAAGTACCGGCGGAAGAGCTCGACGGACTCCAGCCGGCAGCGGCGCGCCCAGCGACGCGTCTCCGACGTGCCCGACGCGGAGCTTGACAGGCGAGGAACACCCTTTGAGAATGTCCAAAATCAACACCCTTGCAAATATAGTAGATTGTACAGCGAGGGTGTAAAATGAGTCATTTTGCGCGAGACGTTCGTATTCCGGCGAGGGTGGATGGTCGGGTACAGAGTAAAAAAATAATGTTCGAGTTTCACAGTCTGTTTTGCTTCCATTGCGAGGAAATTAAAAATGAACAATGGAAAGTTAAATAAAGTAAAAAAAAAAAACAGTTTTAGTTCTGTTTATTTTTTAATATAAATTACGTATTATTAAAAAAATAAAACTTGTTGCACGTGCTATTTGTGACTATTTCGCTTAACGCACTAGAGCATAAAAAGCCATTATGCCGCCTAGATAGCGTAAATACGAATTTTACGAGCATGAGAAGTGATAACCTTATTTGTGTACAGAGTCGAGGGCGTGCTGGACCTGAACGACCCGGAAGTGTTCAACAGCATGAAGAAGAAACTTCGGCTCGTGCTGTCCAACCCAGATCTGCTTTGCCTGGAATACGTACCTAACGTGAGTATTTACTGCAGACATCGCCTGCCAACTCCTACAAGCTATATTTGATACTAAAAAACAGCAATAGATGGCACTACCATTAACATTTGTAAATTATAAAATGTGAATAAGCCGAATTAAGTAGAAATATTGAGATTAAAGTAAAGACTGGCATATTTTATAAACACATCTTCACATCAACCTTAATTTAACTCTAACTTGAAGATAAAAAACACATAAATTGAGTCAATATGATTTTAATCTAAACTTTGTTTTCACGCCCGAAATAACGGACTTTGAAAGCCACACTTAAAAACCTCACGCAACAGTGGCGCCATCTAGTGAGACAAAAAACGATAGCCCTCATTGCAATTATATTCCCTCATCCCAGCCTATATACGTCCCACTGCTGGGCACAGGCTTCCTCTCAGATCAAGAGGGCTTGGGCCATAGTTCCCACGCGGGCCCAGTGCGGATTGGGAACTTCACACGCACCATCGCTTCGCAGGTTGTGCAGGTTTCCTCACGTTGTTTTCCTTCACCGCAAAGCTCGTGGTAAATTTCAAATGTAATTCCGCACTTGAATTTCGAAAAACTCAGAGGTGCGAGCCGGGGTTTGAACCCATGACCCTCTGCTTGAGAGGCGATAGGTCAAACCACTAGGCCACCACGGCATGTAATTATATTCCCTATCAAAATATAATTAACAACTTTAATTTAGTAAGTTAACACGTGTGAACCAGCCTTCGCGTTATGGCGGCCGCGGACCGGGAGACGAGCTGTCGGTAGGCCTCCAACAAGATGGAGCGACGACTTGGTTAAGATCGCGGGATCGCGGTGGATGCGGAAAGCACAAGACCGGTCTGAGTGAGCCTTGGGGGAGGCCTATGTCCAGCAGTGGACGTCTTTCGGCTGACATGATGATGATGAACCAGCCTTCGCTGACTTGAGCTCTGCATCGCCAGCGTTGCACGAGCACGTCCCTGGTGGAGTGGGTGCGGGCGGCGGGCGCGTCGGCCGCGTCGGAGGCGGGCGCCGCCCACGCCGGCGAGGTCGCCCGCGCCCTGGCGGCGGCGGGCGCGCGGGGCGAGCTGCTCGCGGCCGCGCTGCGGGCCGACCTCGCCGCTAGGAGACCGTACGCGAAGTATTTGGCGTCCTGCCGGGCTGCGCTCACGCATATGCTGCACGCGTTGAGACGGTCAGTGACACATTTTGACGACCAGATGGCCTAGTGGTTAGAGAACCTGACTACGAAGCTTGAGGTCCCGGGTTCGATTCCCGTGTCGGGGCAGATATTTGTATGAAAAATACGGATGTTTGTTCTCGGGTCTTGGGTGTTTAATATGTATTTAAGTATGTGTCTATATCTATATAATTATATTTATCCGTTGCTTAGTACCCATAACACAAGCTTTGCTAAGCTTACTTTGTGACTAGGTGAATTGGTGTGAATTGTCCCGTGATATTTATTTATTTATCTATAATCTATATTAATAATTTCGTCAAGGGGTACGGTAGACTCGAACGAAATGCACATCAAATTGAAGAGCTTAAAAAATTAGACAATCCGAGTCGACAACTTGTAGGCGGAAAATTCGGATTATCGAGTATTTTCAATATAAACTTGAATAAATTACTAAGTGTATAATGGCGTTGCGAAGTAAACATGTCAATCAAAGCATCACATCAAAGTGGCGTTAGTGTCACGCTTAAACTATAGGTGTCACGTTTGCATTTCGTTCTTCATTGTGCCCACTTAAGGGCCCCACATACGGTACGATTCGTCGAGTTTCATCAGATCGATCGTACAGACGAATCGTACCATATATTGGGCCCTTTAGGTCTTATTTCTTTGATTATGAGACAGAGACATCATAGTTATTTGGGCAAATAAGATTTGGGAGAACTATCTACTGGTGAAATACCGATACGTAGGTTAGCTGTGAAAGTACGTTTGTGATAATATTAAGACAGGGAATATCAGATTTTTCGATAAGTACGACAGTCTTTACAGTGGCAAAAAATTTTTTTCAAACATTATTATTATGAGTACATTTTACTCGAGTGAAGCCGGGTTTTCATCTAGTAGTAGATTATTGTCGTGGCCTGGAAGTAGCCAATTGCTGGCTGAGTATGAGTATTAAACGGACGAGCTTGCGAGTCCGTTTAACTAATACGAAGCCAGCAATTGCTATTCCAGCCGAGACTAATATAAAGCTTTTCTCAAAAATGGTGAATAATTCTGAAATAGAATAAACTTTTTCTCAAAATATATTATAAAATTTAATTTTATTCCAATATTTTTCTTATGCTTTACCGCCTTTTTTCATTAAAAATAAACTGCAGGTGTATTTTTCCACCGAAAACACCACAAGCTATTTCAGACCCAATAGAAAAAGTCCGGAGTTCCAACAAAATATCTGATACCGGCCATTAGACTTGGCTGTATACGACTTGTGCCAACATTTCCATGGCCTTTTTAACTTTAAAAAAAAATGTGACTGATTGCAGACGCGCTAATTCATTATTGTCGAGATAGCGCGCGTGCATCTTTTTAACTTTTTAATTTTTCGCTGATCATAAACTATGCACTTCACCTTCTGATATGTAAAGAATAATGTCAACTTTTACGGACATTTTTGAGAAAATAAATAAATAAATAGAAAGAAAGAAAGAAAGAATAGTTATATGTGTAACAAGGGTGCAAAATGGTGTATTTACGGCGAGGGCGTACATTGAATCCAGAATGTAACGAAGGATTCTACAATAGAATCCTGAGCGTAATGAGGAATTCAAGTGTTAACGTCCAAGATGAAAATAATTTTGCTCCCGAGTGGCTCATACAACTTTTCACACCGAGCATTAAGAAACTTAAAAAAAAAACCTTAATATTATTAAAGAACAACCAGCATAGAAAATGGTGTGGCTTTACAATTATCAACTTCAAAAAATGGCATTTGCAATAAAACACTTAGAAAAGCCTTGAATAGAAAAGTTGCACTTTGCTCCCTCTCGTCAGGGAGGAAAAGTTACTTTTCTGAAGGAGAGGTGTCAAAAGGTTTATTTTGGCTCCATATGTTCTATGTTACTTGGTGACACGGCAGGATACCAAAAAGGGTCTCCACTCAGCATGTGTTGCCGCACATTATGTGCAGCAACGCTGGTTGTCTGTGGAGCCCAAAATAAATATCACGGGACAATTCACACCAATTGACCTAGTCCCAAAGTAAGCTTAGCAAAGCTTGTGTTATGGGTACTAAGCAACGGATAAATATAATAATAAAGATATAGATATATACTTAAATACATAGTAAACACCCAAGACCCGAGAACAAACATACGTATTTTTCATACAAATATCTGCCCCGACGTGGGGAATCGAACCCGGGACCTCAAGCTTCGTAGTCAGGGTTCTCTAACCACTAGGCCATCTGGTCGTCTAAACATGAT